>NC_143058.1:44667549-44819362 GCF_052426305.1 Pelodiscus sinensis | reverse complement strand
CTCTCCAAGGGGGGGAGGTGTGTGACGGACCCGGCGGGGTCCGCACTAGAGGAGGGAGCGGGACTCCCCCCCCCCCCTCGGGAGAAACCGCGCGCCGCAAGCGGCGCGCCGACCGGCATCGCAGCCCCGGAGTTGGGGCCGCGGCAAGCCCAACCCAGGACACCCCGCCGGGAGCGGGGGAGGGGGCGGGCCGCGCGGAAGCAGCCAGCCCGCCCGCCTCGGCTGGCGGCATTAAACGGGGCACGAACCCACGCTGGGGAAAGGGCGGGGGCGGCTGCGGCGCACGGACAGGGCGGAGCGCCCGGACATCACTCCCCGGCGCCCATAAAGATGGCGGCCGAGCAGACGGAAGGGGGGGCAGGAGCGAGGAGGCAGCGACCCTGGCTTCCAGGGGCGCCAAGGGCCCGGCCCCCGGGGCGACCAAGAAGGAAGGAGTCAGCAGCTGGCGACTCGCGCTGGGACGCACCCGGAGACTTCGGCGCGGTGAGTGCACCCCAATCAGCCCCATCGCCGGGGCGGACAAGCAGGGAGTGGAAGGAGTCCGAGGCAGGGCCCTTTTGGCGCCCGTGGGCGGAGGAGTCGGGGGCTGCCGCCCCATCCGCCGTGGAGGGCGACTCGTAGACGCCAACTCCACTTAGGGCCTCGGGCTGGGACCCGGTGGTGAGGGCGGGCCCGGGTCCCCCACTCCCCCACCCTTCCTACGACCCTCAAGAGCCGGAAGCAAGGCGGACGGTGCCCGCCGCAGAAGCTGGCGCGGGTCAGGTCCCCAACCCCCACCCCCTAAGACACCACGGACACCCCCCCCTGGCCGAAGGAGGGGGCCTGAACTCGGGGTTCGCCGAACCCTCTCGGCCATCCCGGGTCGAGAGGCGATCGCACCCCTTTCCTGGGCGGCCCGGTCAACAAGCCCAGGGGGCTGGGGACAAGGAGAAGAAAGAAGGCGGTGGGTCCGCGGAGCCCCGCCCCCGGCTCTACGTTGAGTCAAAAAGAGGGGGCGCGAGGTGCTCGCACCCGTAAATCCGTCACACGCGTCCTTATAAGTTAGCAGGTACATGGTACATATATTTTTCTGGCATCCTTGAAATATTAGAGCCTTCAAAGGAATGAATGACTATCAAAAGTATTTAAAATGCAGTAATAAAAAGGGTAATAATGGTCTGATATTTTTTCAGTTTTTCCACCTTCATTTTATTTATTACTTTATATAGTTGTAAAAAACAAAAATTAATGTTAACTATAGGTATAAAAATAAACATTCTGACTTAGTGAAGGTGGTGATGTTGAACTGTGATCTCCCTTCCTTAATCCCATCCCTTGTTTTCTGCATCATCCTCAGTCTCTCCCCTTTGGCATCTTGTCCTTTGCATTTAAACATATTGTTGTCTCACTAATCTTTAAAAGCCTGTTGACCAATAATAAGGCTTTATTTCCCTCACCCTTGTCTGTAAGCTGTTTGGGGTGATGACTTTTTACACATTATAAAGCAGCTGTAGAAGACACAAACAAGTTTAGACAGTGCCTTGGGAATCAGGACACGTGAATTGCTCTATGATCTTAAAGAAATCGCTGTGCTTCTCTGCCTCAGTTTCCCATCTGTAAAATGGAAATTACACTTTCCTTTGTAAATGACTTCGAAATCTATGAACACAATGTGCCATATAAGAGCTAAGTATGAGTATTTTTCGGAGAGATTATTTCTTTCACAGCTATTATATTCTATTTAGGTTCTTACACTGTGCTCAACCCTCTGGTATTGAAGTGCCTTACTAGCTAACAGTGTATCCTCATCTACTCTGTACTCTTTTCCCGCTTATTTCTTAACAGCAGGAGTTAAAGGAACAATGTCTGCCCCAGCTTGAGTTTCATAGGATTCTTTGTTGGGTTTAAGATGACAGCACTCATCTAATTAGCCAGACATTCCTTATTGTACAAGCCTTATGATAACTGCTTCACGTGTTGCTTGGGTTTTCTCCTAAGCATGAAGACTACCACTCACTAAAGTTTGTGTCAGAAAATGTAATTTAATGTGGCTTGAGTACTTAATAGCACTCTATAATTGATATAATTGCCTTCTGGTAACACACAATGCCTTTGCCCACACCCTGGTTTTCCTTTTGGCTGTGAAGATCTTACAACAATTATTACTGAGGCCTTGTCTACACTAGAAAGGGTTTGCTATACTGGTATCCCAGCAAATGCCTCTAGCACTTGCAGTTTATTCTAGGAAAAGGGTTCTTTTGCTGGCATAGCTCATAGCAGCTCCCTAAAAAAAAAAAAGAGCGATGCTGACAAAAGTGCTTTTTTCCCTGATATGACTGTCTACACCAAGGCCTTTGTCAATGTACAAAACCTCACACTCCTAAACACCATTTGTGTTGAAAAGGTCTCTCTGTGACTTGCACAAACAGGTGTCATTTGCAGTAATAATAATGAAAGAAAATGCAGCGCAAGCTAAGGCCACTGCCTTTCTTAGGTTGCAGTTAGAGACAGGTGTCATGTTACTCGACCGCCATTATTTTCTCAGCTCAGTTTATTGCTGCCTGTTCCTAGGAGCAGGTGACACTGATGGTAGGATGAGGGAGGTGCTCAACCCTTTTTCAGGAAGCTTGAACAGCAACATTAGCGCTGTAGTGACTGCAGCAAGGTATTGTGAGGCAGCAATCCTCCTTGTGTTTTTTTCAAAACTCAGCCACCTCATCTCCCAATGCAGAAGACTAGTGTAGCTGCTGTGCATTGCATGGAAATCAGAGCGCTTGCTGTTTTGTCTGACTCTGTGGCATCATATGAATGTTCTCTGTTCCCGTTTGCTGGCTGCTACTGTGCAGCATGGTGGGCTCCACAGGGCACAGTGGCCCAAACATCTTTCCAATACCGCTCCGGAAAAAGTGAGTGCTCCCACCACCAATGCACACACTATTTACAGGAGCAAGCCTTGAAGGCCTCAGACTGAATGAAGGTGGAGAGATGGAATTGCTTTATCTTGGCTAAAGAAGACCAAATGCCCCTCCTGGGTTTCTGGATAAAAAAGCAGCAGCTTTTTGTCTTTGGATCTTGGGCAACCTCAATGCAGGCAATGGGTGGAAAACAAGGATACACAAGAAGCATCTGTGCATGAAATCTGTTGACTTCAGGTGAGGCAGGATTTTGCAAGTCAGATAAGAGATGGGTTTGTGTGTGTATTTTGGCATTTCTTAAGCAAATTATTCTTTATTTTTTTTACCAAAGCAATTAGTCAACATTTGAGGTCTTGGGAATTTTGCATTAAGAGATGAGATGCATTATGAAGCCAGGAACTACTTTGATGCAGTCTTAGTACTTTATGCTAATTTTACTCCTTGCACAAAGTCTTTGTAAACAAATATCTTCTTGCACAATGTAGGACTCAGACAAGAGAGGATTTCTTTGCTCAATATTCCAAGCCTTTTTTTCCAGCTTTCACTCTGTCCAAAAAACCTCTCTCAGCTTTTCCTCTGGATCTTTGGCTGTCCTTGGCTTTCTGCTGCCACCTCAGTCCGTTTCTGCGCAAGTGTACAACACACCTCTGCCAAAACAATACCTTGCCATCTGTGCTTGCATTCAGCCCATAATGGAAACTCTCCACTTGCACAGCTCGGATCCTGAGTTTTCACTGGCTTTGCGTGTGGCCTGTGTTTTGGGCAGCAGCTCCTACTGTTTCACTATCCAACAAGCGTTTACCTGCTTCTTACATTTATCTGGAATGAAGGGCAGTTGTTATACCCACCAGCTTCAAAGAAGTTTCATTCAACCCCCAACGTAACAAAATAACACTGTAGTTAAACTCTCAAAATTATGACCCTTTTGGTCATCTCTATTTTCACTAACTCATGGCTTTTAGAAAAAATGTTCCTTTGGGCTGAATCTTATGATGATTTCTTTGCTCCAAAAGCCAATATTTTTGTGGAAAATATGAAGGAAGGTGTGAGTTAGTGTGACAGAGAGAGAGAGACCATGTAATTACGATTGGCCAAGGAGACCATTCTTTCGCAAACAATTACATTGTACAGGCAGTCCCCGGGTTACGTACAAGATAGGGACTGTAGGTTTGTTCTTAAGTTGAATTTGTATGTAAGTCGGAACTGGCTCCAGATTCAGCCGCTGCTGAAACTGAACAGCGGCTGACTACAGGAAGCCCTAGGCAGAGTTACTCTGCCCCCGGCTTCCTGGAATCAGCCGCTGATCAGTTTCAACAGAGGCTGAATTTGGACTCTTGGGACAGAACAGCTGGGACACTGCCGGGTAGGTCCCGCTGGACCAACCCGGCAGCACCCCAGCTGCTCTACCCCAGGCGTCCCGCAACAAAAGCCTGGTCTGCTGGGGGGGGGGGATGCACTAGCTGCGCCCCCTCCCCCCCCCAGCAGACCAGGGAGACCCGAGCAAAGCTGCGGAGGCGCAGAGGTCCCGCCGCCTCTGCGGCTTTGCTCCTGTCTCCCTACTATGCTGGGGGAGTCCCCCCCCAGCACAGCAGGGAGACCCGAGCAAAGCCGCACAGGGGGTGCACACCAGGGAGACCCGGAGCAGCTTTTCTCGCCCCGGAGGACGCGGTGGCGGGACCGCTGCGCTCTGGGCGGTCCCGCCGCCCGCGAATTCCGGGGTGAGAAAAGCCCCGTTCGTAAGTGCGGATCCGACATAAGTCGGATCCGCGTAAGTCGGGGACTGCCTGTAATTATGATTGGCCAAGGAGAGTGCTGGGGATGTATGAAAGTTTGTTGAAAAGCCAAAAAGTAAAAAAATGTTTGTTCTGAAAATACTGATAGCAGAAAACCCATCCCTCTTCTCCGTATATAGAAAAGATTTATGAAACTCCCATGTAATGTAAGTATGTTTATGCATATATAATTGAAATCTATAACCATTCCATATTCTAAAGCATACATGCACATACAATTAGGAAAAGTTCCCATTCTCATGTACTACATTTTGTCATAAAAAGCAGGGTGCAATGTATTTTTATTAAACACGGGCTTAGTTCAGATTGTAATGGGGCACTTTTACTGCAAGAATAAGGGGGAATGATCTTTATTTTATGTAATTAATAATTGTTCTAGTTTCACTCAACTTTAAAAAAGCCAAACTCTGGAACTCAGCCTCTAATTGTACAAGGGTGAGCTGCAAATTGCAGCATTGGCACACTAGCATGGAAATAGTTCCAGAGTTTTTAAAAAAAGATTAGAAATTAGTTATGGAAGTGTGCAAATTACAGATAGAACACGTACAATATAAAATTAGGGCTGGCTTGTCTGTGTATTCATTCTTTTCTTTATACAAGTGCATAAGTTTCAGTATGTTAGACATCTTCAACTTAAAAAATCGTAGTTCTCTGAAACTTTTTAAGATATAAGTATAAGATACATTTGAGAGATCTAATTTTAAAAGGCCAGAGAGAAAAACCTATTATTGTCCTAGTTTACATTATGCATTTGACAGCAATCTGTGCACAGTTTCACTGTTTCCTCTTCACAGTCTATTAATTAATGAGTTTTCCTTTTGTTTGTGTGTGGTTTTTTTTTCACACCTCTACTGGAGAATTACCGTTTCTGCAGTTTTACAAACAGGCTCAGGGATGGGGGTGTTGTTTCTCAGAGATGGTGTAAGTATTTGTGAAAGTATTATTTTTCTGCAATATTTTTATTGTTGTATAAGTTGGGAGTCCTAATAGTTGTACTAGACACGGCACTAACACAAATTAAAAGGACCATGCACCAAAGAGCTTACAGTCTAAATGGAGAAGACAGATACCAGATGGAACACATCTGCAGTTGCAGGATGAACAATGTGATGACAGAAAACATCATGGTTTTCTCTCTGGGTGGGTAAAAGTAGGAGGAGCTATGCTAAAAGAGAAACAAGTGGTGACACTGGGCAAGGAGAGAAGATTGTTAGAGGGGCAGGTGTGGAGTGATGCTGAGGCTAAGACATTATTAGGGAGGAGCAGTATTAGAGTAAACAGCCAATCAGCCCAAGCCAGAGAAAGTCCAGTCAAAACAAAAGTTCTCCAAGCACCAGTATGCTTTGGCTGCTTCTGCTCCTACCAGTGAGAATTCTGCATGGCCACATTTTTCAGTTTTCTCTCAAGTCTTTGTGGATCAGGAAAGGGGAGGTGGCATGTTGGTCATGACGCTCCGCAAAGTGGCTGGGTGTGTGGCATGTCTCCCAGGCACATTTGTTTGCCCAAGGTATTGTGGAGGGACCCACATTCTCCTCCCCCAATACAACAGACAATGCTTTGGCTGCTTCTGTTCCTCCTGGCTGAGATCTCTGCTAGAAGCAGCTATCCAAATGCAAAAGATTGTTTGTCTCCCTAGATTTTCAGTTCTTGGGAAAACTCAAATTTTGTTCATGGTGAGGAAACCAAAGATGATGGGGCCATCCCAGACTGCACAGAGGAGACTGAGTTACAAGAATCTCTTACCAGCTGCTTGAACAAGTCACCATTCTCTTCAGCCAGGTTGTGATGAACATATTTTTGCATGAAACTGGTTTCTTTCATGCCTTTCATCAGACTTTTTTTCCTCCTCCCTCTGCTTGAGGGGCAGCTTAAAATACATTTAAAGAGGCTTTAAATGCTTATCCTGTTACTTAAAAAAAAATAGGGTTGGAATCCTAGCCCTAATGAAGCCGAGTGTTTCACCTTTCATTTCAGTGAGGGCAGGACTTCATGCAGAATGTGTTCTTCAGTGTTAATGTTCGAGACTGGTCTTCTAGTGAAATAGAAAGGCTCAGCCTTCCGTTCTTTCCTCACTTCTTTTTCTCTTCTCCTTTTTTCCTCTCTCCTTTTGCCCACTGGAAATAGACGATGCAAAATATACTGATTTAGGTATTTCAGTGCTAGTTTTAATTCCTAAAGCATGAAATATAATAATACATAGCTTTTTTTTTGTAGAACCCCTCAATGCAGACTATTACCATATTGCAAAAATTCATTGCTAACAAGGTTTTTTCTAATACCTTAAAACCAGAGATTGCAGACATGTGTTTATATACTGATGACAAATACTAGACAAAGAACTGAGTAGAGTCAGTGGGAGAATGCCTCCCTCAACTGGAGGGTACAGTGATTACACAGTATGTAATGAACACAGAAATAAAACACAAGTTGGCATAATGTCGACAAGACACTTGTGTGCTGGTGACTGTCTTAAAAGTCATAATTTTAGATTTGTAATCATCCCTGACAGACTGAAGCAAGAAAAGCTGCCTTATTTTGTAGTAATTGTTGTTATAAATATGGGACAGTGTGGTCCATAGGCAGACAACGAAAGGAAGTTTTTGCCAAGAGTTTAAAAAAAATTGAGAGGGGTTCAATTCCTCTGCTGAACCCTACCTAAGATGCCCTGTTTTCAGGCATTCCATAATCTCTACAGAAAATACAGTCCTGTTCCTGTTTACCCTCTATAGTAACAGGTGCCCTAGTCTGCAAGCTAGGACCTTTTATTTTTAAGTTAAGGAAAAATCAGAGTCTCAGTCCACTTTATCTTTGTCAAGTTTATAAATGTTTGATACATTAGTTTCCCCAGTATGGGAACTATTTGCTATCTAATATATTAAAGAATAACCTTACACATTTTCAGATAGTTTACTAATGTGTTTTGTTGTAAACGTATATATCACTCGTGTGCCTAATAACTAAAACAGAGGCTTTATTTACCGCTCATATACCTTTTCATTAGGCCTGAGGAGGGTTCTTTCTATCTTTCCTCACTAACTCATGTGTAATTGGCTTCTAAGGGTAATATACTTCTTGTAGGTTCTTTCAGAATCTGTATTCCTCTGCTGCTTTTGCCAATTTTTTTTATTCATGTAGTAACTGGTGTCTGTCAGTTTCCCTTTCTCTTTTACTGCCAAAGACAAAGCTGATAAGTTTCTCTTTCATTATATCTTTATAAGCATCTCACCAGCAGTGTCGTCTTTAGAATCTCCATTTTCCAGGCAGCATAGCCTCTTCTTTCACAAGCTAATATATTTGTTCCTGTCAAGAGGCTAGTCCTGGATGTGGCCCTCTGTAGGTGCAGAGAAATTTTTGACTGTATCAAATGGGATTATCTGAAAAGGCATGATAGGAGGTAGGATTAGAAGCAAACTGAGGTTCTGTATACATTTACATGACAGAATGTAACTCGCAAACCAATAGGGAACAATCATAAGTAGAGTGGGCAGGGATTCTCCATTAGCCTTTTCTTTTCCTCTTATTTTAATTAAAGAGTTTGGAGTATCATGGAAATATATAGCTTGCCTGAATTGATAAGGGGAATAAAGTTATCAAGAAGCACCTATCTGATTTAGGAGCTTATGTCCCATTTTCAAAAGTGAGTTCAGGAACTTAACCCATAGATTGGTCAGAGAGATGAACTGATCTTTCTGTAGATACAGGCATAACTTTATTGCCTCAGTTTTTTCACAGTTTGCCTTAAACCTGGTGATCTTGACATAAGGATGCAGGATAAGAAGCCTTTATTAAGACAAACATATAGGCTGTGTCTACATTGGCAAGATTTTGCACAAAAGCAATAGCTTTTGTGCAAAATCTTGCCGCCTGTCTACACTGGCCACGAGTATTTGCGCAAGAACACTGACATTGTAATGTACAAAATCAGTGCTTCTTGCGCAAATACTCTGACGCTTCCACTCAGGGATAAGCCCTCTTGCGCAAGTATTCTTGTGCAAGAGGCCAGTGTAGACAGGCCATGTTAATTTCTTGCGCAAGAAAGCCCAATGGCTAAAATGGCCTTTGGAGCTTTCTTGCGCATGAGAGCGTCTACACTGGCACGGATGCTTTTGCGCAAAAGCACATGCCAATATAGACGCTCTCTTGTGCAAATACTTTTAATGGAAAAACTTTTCCGTTAAAAATATTTGTGCAAAATCATGCCAGTGTAGACACAGCCATAGGGTAAAATTTTCACAAATGTCTCACGGGGACAAAGGGCATGTCTACATGGGTAAGTTAGACTCCTAGGACTGAGAGAGATCTCAAGAGGTCATCTAGTCCAGTCCCCCAAACTCATGGCAGGACTTAGTATTATCTAGAGCATCTCTTATGGGTGTTTATCTAATCTGCTCTTAAAAATCTCCAGTGATTGAGTTCCACAAACTTCTTAGGCAGTTTATTCCAGTGCTAAACCACTCTGCTAGGAAATTTTTCCTGATGTCCAAGCTAAGCCTTCCTTGCTGCAATATAAGCCCATTGCTTCTAGGCTTATCATCAGAGGTCAACAACAACAATTTTTCTGTCACACCCTTTTATATACTTGAAAACTATTGTCCCCTCTGCCTTCCCTTTTCCAGACTAAACAAACTGATTTTCAAACTTTCATCACAGTTCATGTTTTTGATAGCTTTTATCATTTTTGTTGCTCTTCTCTGAACTTTTTCCCGTTTGTCCACATCTTTCCTGGAAAGTGGTGCCCAGAACTAGATACAGTACTCCAGTTGAGGCCTAATCAGAATTTATTCTCATGACTTGCTTAAAACACTCTGTTAATACAGCCCAGAATGATGATTGCATATTTTTTTCAGCACTATGTAAGGCAAAAATGGTTATGTTAATGCGAAATGCAAATAATTGAATGGAAATGTATAACATCAATTGTAAATTTACCCTGTGAATCTTTGTACAGTGCATAGGACTGATGTTATTTATTATACATATGTATGTATGCCAATTTACTCATTTACAATGCATAAAGACTTAAATATAGCAGAGTTCTGCAATATCTCAAAATGGAGTCTAAAACTCCATTTTGAAAACAATAGAACTTTCTCTGAGCATCCATTTGAAATGTGAATTCTGTCATGTCCACAGGTAGAAGTTAGAGATTTAAAAACAGCAACTCACCTATCTGTTAAAATTTGAATAAGTTTGAATATTCATCAGCATCCTCCATTGACCAATCAATTCAAACCATGCCATAAGAGCATCTTTATCAGCCAATCATTTTAAGCCTAGAACACTCATGAATATTCATGAGCCCTGAGTATAAAAGTTTCTGCCACACAGCAGTTGCTGCTGGTCCCTGGGCTTATCCCTGGGTCAGACAGCGTCGGGCTTTGGGGTGCGTCGGGTATAGGTCTTAAGAGAGAGAGAGAGAGAGAGAGAACAAGGTTCTAGATATTCTTGTCCTAGGTCTAGTATGAGTGAGGTCCTGTAAAGGTCATTTTGGAGAAGCTGGCGAAGGCTATGCTTTCTCCAATTAAGTAAATTTAGTTCGAGTCAGGCTGACGGAAGGTCAGATCCTTTCTCTATTAGGTTAGTTTAGGTAGCATAGTATTTAATTAGAATAGCTTTCATCATCAAGACTGTACGTCAGGTCGCGTCAGTCCACGCATGTCGGCCGTCGTCATGTCTGTCTGTCGGGCTCGTCGTGTTTAGATAAGGTTTTCATTTTAGATTAGAGTTAGGGTAAGTAGGATAGGGTCTAGCATCAATCGCCTGATCCTGCCGCACTGAAGCACGGAGAAGGGATTGCGAGGACCAGAAGACTTCGTGGAAGACGAATCTACCGTCATCGCTCTCTACTCACACTTCGAGGGATCACCTTGGCTGTTCCTCCCTGACGGCTTTCAATTAGCCCGAAGGTTGTAGGTCACCAAGCGCCGGGATCAGCTGATGAGGGACGCCTAGCTGTCCTCCCTAAAGGCTTTCAATTAGCCTGAGGGTTGTAGGTTGCTAGCAGCTCATCAATCGTCTCCGTCGCCGTAGACTCTGTGGTAGGCATAGGGACCTGGAAGGACTGCCCTTCCTGGTCCATTTAGTGTAAGAAGGGGACTGCCCCCTTTATGTTAATTTGAGGTATTGTTTGTTAAATTTATTTTCTTTAATAATATAGTCTTGTGGTTGTCAGTTACAATCCACGTCTCCAGTTTTTATTTACGCGTCCTATTAAGCTATGATTTGACATTTACCGGTGATCAGATACAGATAGAGGGTCACTTACCTTAAATACCATCCTTTGCGGATGAGACGGGCTATCAAATAGCTCTCGGGAGCAGTGTCCTTAAGACCTTCTCCAATTCTGTCAAAGAGATACCGTAACAACTGTCACACTGTTGACTCATTTTTAGCTTGTGGTTCACTATGATCCTCAGATCCCTTTCTGCAGTACTCTCTCCTAGGCAGTCATTTCTCATTGTGTATGTGTGTGACTGATGGTTCCTTCCTTAGTAGAATGCTGTACATTTGTTCTTATTGAATGTCATCTTATTTCTTCGGTTTGTCTACACCATTCTGAACTATATTTGTATCCTCCTGGTATTATCCACAAACTTTATAAGCATATTCTCTACGCCATTATTTAAATCATTGATGAAGATATTGAACAGAACCTGACTCAAAACTGGTCCCTTCAGGACCCCACTCATTCTACCCAGCATGACTGAAAACCATTGATGATTACTCTCTGGGAATGGTTATTCTAACAGTTATATACACACTTTATTGTAGCTCCATCTAGATTATATTTATGATATGGTCATGTGAGACATTATCAAAAGCCTTACTAAAGTCTAGATATAATACTGTGGCATAAGCTAAGGTGTGAATGTTAAGTGCTACAGCTATTCCCACCCACTCCCCATCCGAACACATTTTTTATTGTACTGCCAGTGCCTTTTCTCAGTCTAGTTTAGGCCACTTTGGACAAGATTTTAGGCTCATAAGTTACTTAGATGCTTTGGGGGAAAAAATTACCCTATCTGCTAGTCTTATTAATGGTTTGATTCCTTTCTTAAGCAGAAGATAAAAAAATGTATCACCAGGTTGGAGAGGTCACTTGTGTAAGGTCTGAGACAATGGATCTAGGAATTGAACTATGGCAATAGAAGAAACTTAATATAATTCTTTCTTGAACAGGTATAATACCATCAAATCCCCAAACTCTAGTCCATGCCTCTTACAGTAAATAGGAGGAAACAGAGCAAGGATCTGCAAGGTACTTCAGACACAATTCTCTAGGTTTTCAGGTGTCTCCTGTGCACGTGTCTGAAACCACACACTTCCAGGGCCCAGCTCAAGTGCTATATTGTGTATGAAAGGTCCCATTGTTCACCTTCTCTGAGGTGGCTCTAGCACTCCTGCAGCGTAAGATGTAATAGTGCAAGTGTGTAAGTCTCAGAATTCTTCAGCTGCACTGGAGTGAGTGGAAGTGGGAGACCCAGTGCCTTCAGCATGCAGTCCTCATTAATTGTGCATCCAGCTTGGGCTGAAAGAATCTGGCAATATGTTCCATTGAGTACATGTTGTTTTACTGATATAGAATTTTCAATGAGAAAATGGAGCCTCCAAATGAACCTTGAAAAGAAAGCGTATTCTTTTAGTATCCCCGAAGCCTTGGAGAATCATGCTGTAAAATAAACCTGAAGCATTTCTAGTTTGTGGTTAAAACCCATCCACTCCCATTACCATATTTAAGTGCAGACTACTAAGCTAAAATATTTGCTGGAGCAACTCCTATTTTAGCAGTCTTGAAAACTGGATGTGGTATGGGACTGATTGGTAGAGCCTGAATAGTTTCTGTACTCACTGGAAGTTAATCCCCAAAGTGCCGGACTCTAAGTGGGCCCAGAATGTGGAAAATCCAAGAAAAGGAATTATAAAACATTATTTGAATAAAACTCTCATTGGCAAAAACTAAGCTAGAATTGGCCTAAAAATAAACACCAATATCATATCTCAGGCTCCATTGATTTATTTCTGCAGAGTTACAGGAAAGCCAGGCTTATGGTCTGCTTTCAGTGGGTTCCCATCAAATTTGCTTGTCCTGGTTTGCAGTAATTCTGGTGTCTTGTATAGGATTTTATATATTTCAAATTTATGTTTTTATCCACAGCCTATATTGCAGCTTATTTCAGATACAAAATTTCTATCTTCCTGAAGTCAAAAGCAACTTCTTCATATGTTGGGCAACTTGTCTTCTCTCAGTATTGAGGTACATTCTTTTTCTTGTTAAATATGTATAATTGATGCATATGCACTTTGTTACAAATCTATGCTAAGCATATTTTTCCATTTCCTAAGATTATTGATGCTGTTCTTAGAAGTAATACATAAATAACAAAATAAGTTCTTAGCAGATTTTTTTTAAATAGATATTACTTTCACAAACAGTATAAAACTCAGAATTGGAAGGATTATTACTTTTGGGCTGCTGTTCTGTTCTTTAGGCATCTACTATTCCTCCTCCTTCCATTCCCTTCCAATTAACTTTACTGTGGGTTCAAGCAACACAGAGTTGGGTGTGAATATGTCAGCTCCCCTCTTACTGAAGTCACAGAAGTCAAACGATTGGTTGCTCAAATTCATATAGTGAAGTTCCTTAAATTCTTTGGAATTATCTTTCATGAAATAAAAATAGGTTGTTATAAAGAACGTGGAGTCAGCAATCTCTTCTGTGGAGGCAGGAAAAGGGAATAAGGGAATTTGTGTGCAACCATCTTTGTCTTGTTAACAAGAGAGCAAGAGTCAGGCTAAGTCTGTGGCCTGACAACGCGAGATCTGTAATTAGACGCTGCCTTCGCCTCTCGCCTCCATACGGAGATAAGGATAGAATGCTGACTCTGGTAGGGACCTTGAGATAAGGAGCATCTGGGTGGAACTAAATAACTGTTAGCCATTGGTGTTTGTAATGGGAAGGAGACTAATTGTTATTGTTATTATATTTAATAGACAGTATATAAACTGCTTCATAATTGCTTGTATTCGAAGATCTGCCTCGGGGGGGGGGGGGGGGGGTCTTCCCCCCCCTGTCCGAACCAGTTTTTCCCTTGCTGCAGCTCGTAATAAAACTGCCTCTGGCTACTTGTTGCTTACAAACTCAGAGTGAGGACAATGTTTTCTTCCACACTTCTAATGGGTATCTTACCAAAATTAACTATATCTGAGCAATAGATGTCATCACTTAGCAACTGACTCGTCACTTTTTACAAGATGATTTTAAAAAAAAACAACCCTTCCATGGCAAAATGTGCTACTAATGGATTTGTGAGATACTGAGCACATATGCTATTGCAAAACAATCAGAACATCAAGAATATAAAGATTTCGACAGATCCAGAATTTATGTAAATGCCTAAATTAGAGATTTTTAAGGACCGTATTATCATTTTCCCTCTCATTTTATACACAATTGTTACTAACTTATTTGATGGGTTAGTCCATATTGAAAAATATTGATTTTATTTCTCCCCAGATTCTAATTTCAGCACCTCACGTTTGACTCACTTAAACTTGTTGGCAGATCCTGGTTACCATTGTTTCCAACCCAAACAATTCTAGTGGTTGGAGGATGTAAGGAAGCATGTTGAATGGCTGATAAGCAAAGTTTTTGTTCTTTAAGGACTTACAGAAGGAATAACTTACTTTCCTCAGTACATACATACAGAAAACTTTGATAAAACTGATGGGTAAGTTTGTTTTCTCTGTGTGATAAAATGCAACTTCACTTAACAAAACAAGCATATGACTAGGCTATCCATGCAAAATTCTCATTATACTAACTTTTTTAAAAGAAACCGAAGACTTTTTATTAAAGAAACTGTAATTCTTTCTCTTTGATTTAGTCTCTTGATGATGCCTGAACCATGTTTTGAGATGGCAATGACAATGTTGCTGCTGCTGTTTTATATAAAGAAATACTAGAATTGTACAAAGGCGGACATTTTTAATATAAAGTAGTAAAAAGGCTGATGATTCTTTTTATTTTGGATAATGAATGCTAATCTGTTTTCCTCAAAGATAAATTTAAAATAGATGATAAAAAGCCGTTTATGATCTACTTTTACTTTATTCCTGGAATTGATGATTATAAAATATTAAAACTCAGGCCATTCCTCATTTTTATCTTGTTCATCCCATTAAACTTCCTGTATATGAGCTAGAGGAACAGAGCCCCAAATCAGGCCTAATTATTGTTCTTTTAAATTTAGCCATCTAAAGTAAGGCTGTTGATTAATTGCAGTTAACTTATATGATTAACTAAAAAAAATCACGGTTAAAAATAATTGTAATTAATAGCAGTTTTATTCACACTGTTCAACGATAGAATTCCAATTGAAAAGTATTAATTATTTTGGATGTTTGTCTATATTGTCAAATATATTGACTTCAATTACAACACCGAATACAAAGCATACAGTGTTACCTTTATATTTTTATTATAAATATTTGCACTATAAAATAGTATTTTCAGTTCACTTCAAATAAGTTCTGTAGCACAATCTCTTTATCTTGAAAGTGTAACTTACAAATGTAGATTTTTTTGGTTACATAACTCCACGCAAAAAGAAAATAGTGTAAAACTCTAGAAAGTAAAGTCCACTCAGTCTTACTTTGTCAGCCAGTCATCAAGACAAACAAAGTTGTTTACATTTATGGGAGATAACGCTGCCTGCTTCTTATTCACAATGTCATGTGAAAGTGAGAACAGGTATTTGTGAGACACTTTTGTAGCCAACATTGCAAAGTATTTAAGTGCCAGATATGCTAAGCATTTATATGGCCCTTCATGCTTTGGCCACCATTCCAGAGGACATGCTTCCATGATGATGCTTGTTTTCAAAAAATGTTAATTACATTTATGACTGAACTCCTTAGGGGGAATTGCATGCCTCCTGCTTGGTATTACTTGCATTCTACTATATATTTCACGTTACAGAAGTCTCAGATGACGACTTGGCACATGGTCATTTTAAGAGCACTGCAGATTTGACAAAATGCAAAGAGGATACCAATGTGAGATTTCTAAAGATAGCTACAGCACTTTGCCCAAGGTTTAAGACTCTGAAATGCCTTCCAAAATCTGAGAAGGATAAGGTATGAAGTATGCTGTCAGATGTCTTAAAAGAGCAAGACTTTGATGCACAAACTAGAGGCTGAACCTCTCTAGTCTGGTACACTCTGATCCAGTAACATCCATGGTCCAGCAAGATTTTAGCTGGATGTCCTCTTATCATGGGTGTGGCCAAATTACCTGCAGTCCCATAATGTTTGTTTACAGCCACCAGTCCTGGCGCTCAGTGTTCTGTGCTGTTGTTTAGCTCTAATTTACCCCTCAATGTCGTCTAAGAGCCCAGTGAGCAGTGGAAGTGTTGGTAATGCTGCTAGATGATATTGTCCTCACGTGGTCTGGGAAATTCTCTGGTTGGGGAACCAGTCTGGTCCCGAAGATGCCAGACTAGAGAGGTTCAACCTGTACAGAATCTGAACCACCAAAAAAGAAGTAGAACTGAGTAGACTTGTGGGCTTTAAAGTTTCACATTGTTTTAGTTTTGAATGCAGTTTTTGTACATAATTCTATATTTCACAATAGAGATTGCACTAAAATACTTCTAACGAGGGGGACTGAAAAACACTATTTCTTTGGAGGTTTTTTACAGTTCAAATATTTGTAATCAAAATGTGTATTCTGTGTTGTAATTGGAATGAATATATTTTAAAATGAAGAAAACATCCGAAATATTTAAACAATTAGTAATCTCTTATTAACAGTGTGATTCATCTCATGAGTCATCTCACAATTAATCACAATTATTTTTTTAATTGCTTGAGAGCCCTACTCTAAGCATTTTCTCATGTGGCTGTATAATAGGGATATTTTACCTACCTGCATCCTGGACTGTGAACTTAAAGATAGCCATTTTAATGAACTTAAAAATAGCCATCGGCCTACAAAGGAATTTCACAAGCCAACTATAAAGAGAGTTCAGAATTGACCTTCATATGCAAATTTGACACTGTCTCCCTTGGCCTGAACAAAGACTTGAACTGGTTAACATACTATAAAATCAGCTTTCCTTACATTCAACTGCTTATTGACATCAAAAGGTAAGTATGGGACGCTTCCAGCCCACTCAGTTAGCCTCATAAGCACCGGGACTGCAATTGACAGGTACTCCCCCCCTCCCCCTTTTTCTTTCTCCACTAAAGATCATCTGATCTGACGAAGTGTGTTTTGCCCACCAAACTACTCATTGCTTTCAAAGTTATAGACTAATACAGCTACCCCTCTGAGACTTTTAAACATCCCAACTTGTAACTGTTCAGGTAGCTCAGCCAGGAGTGTAAAGGCTATCCTTATTTGAAAATAAACATGTTTTAATGGTTACAAGCTAATAAGGGGCAACCTTTCTTCAGGTAAATAACCAAAATCTACAAATGCAAATCATGATTATTTAAAACAAGGTTTCCTGTTTGCTGATTTAAATCAATCCACCTTCTTGGAACAGACTGCTTCATATACATATCACATGTCTGTCAGAAGTAAGCAACAATTCTAAGGCTAAATGCTGACCCATAGAACAATAGTTTTCTTTTTTAAAATATGGATCCAACGTTTCCTGCATGAGTTAAATGTTCCATTGTGGGGAGAGGGTGAGCTTTTGTTTCTGTAACTTAGCTTATTTAATATGTGAAATATTTTAAATCCATTGTGTCTGTCAAAGTGTAAATTCATGATATAGAGATAATAATACAAATGAAGTAATCCAAACTCTAATTATAACATTATTTATAGAAAATTAGGTTAAATTATTTGTTTCCATTATGAATCTGGTATTTTTGTTCCAGATTACTTTCCATAGAAACTATGCCACTATAGTCTACTGACATGATGTAAACCAGTGGACTAAACAGATAGCTGATACTTTAAAACAAGATTCAGCACGAATGTTGTGAAGGGAGAAACCCCTGGAATTTTGACAAACAGTTTTGGAAAATCCGAAAGGAAAACGGACTTGGTTTTTATGATTAGGTAAAGTATCCCTTCGAAAGTCATGCATGGATAATGAACTTGCAGTCTGATTTAGAGCTTTCATGACAGTAAAATAATAAACCATGATGGGGATTAATTGGCTTGATTTGAATAGGAAATGTGCCAAATTGTCTACTTGATGAGAGTAATGTTGTGGATTGAAACTAAAATAATTGTACTGTTAGTTCCTACCACCAGTAACTTTGGGTGTGTCTAGACTACAGAGCTTTTTTTGAAAAAAGTGGCCTTTTTTGAAAAAACTTCACCTGCATCTAGACTGCTGCTGCGCTCTTTCAAAAGTAAATTGAAAGAATACGGTGGTTTTTTTTTTTTTTTGATGGTGGTTGTGACGGACCGGGCTGTGTCTGGGCACAGCTGAGGGCATCCGCTCAGGGCGAATTGCTCAAATCCGGGGCTCCTTACAGCCCCCAGACTGGTGACCTCTCCAAACAGGCCACAAACCAGTCCCACAGAGCACTTCAGCTGCCTGCCTGAAGCCTCCCGAGCAAAACCCCTCCGACACCCCAGCAATAACCGTGCCCCAAATGGCCCTGAGCCTATACACAGGTGGGGGGGTCCTAGCACCCAATCCCACCTACCCCAAAAAAGTTCTGTCCGGTTCCAAGAAACCAGCCACAGATCCCTGGTCAATTTACCCTCTGGATCTTACCCACAAATCACGCTGGGCCAATCCTTTAGAATCTATATCTAAAGATTTATTATCACAAGAAAGAAAAGCATGAGAGTAAGGTTGTTAAAGAATAATACATTACATGCACTGAATCTCCCAGTTCCTCGATGCAGGCTCTAGCAAAGATGTTACAGCTGCCGGTTTAAAAGTCCTTGTTGCACATCCTAGCATCAGGATGGGTTCACAGGTCTTCCGGGCTCTTTGATCCCTGCAATGCTGCCTCTGGGATGAAGTGCTGAGCTGAGAACAAAATGGCATCGACCACATAGCCTCTTTATACCTCCTTCCTGGCCTCTTCTTGTATGCAGCCAGTCACCTGGCCCTCAGCCTCTCTCTGCTGGCAGCTCTTAGGTCTCCGCCCTCATGCTTTAGGTGTGTCCTTGGCCCATCGAGTGCCATTGTCCCACAGGGCCTCGCTAATCAGCCTGTCCATAGCAATGCTCAACCACATTCAGAGAAATATTCAGCTTTCACACAGAATACAGATTCCTACCTACACACACACAGACATTATACACTCACATAAATAGCGTACACAGGATCAGCAAACAATAAGCTCCCATTCAATACCCCACATGGCCCCCTTTTATACCATTGTTGGGGCCAGCACCCCAACCTATGGGTGCAGCCATGATCTGGCTGCTTCCCTCAAATTCCAGTAATGTGACAGTGGTAAACCTCATTTTATGAGGAATAATGCATTTTTCAAAAGAGATCTTTTGAAAAAAAGCATGTGGGGATACGGGGGAGCCTTTTATTTTTTTTAAAAAAAAGGCCTCCAGGAAAAATTCCTGGTGGACACTCCATCTCCACTAAACACCTTTATTGTTCTTGCTGGAAGCTATGTTTTAAAGCCACAGTCAGCCAGGAGAAGCATTGTGGCAAGAAGCCAGCTCCCAGCACAACCCTAACCACACAGCTGTCCCTGATACTGCAAGACAGAGCCATCTCACAGGCACAAGCCCCCAGAGACTCCCCTGGCCCTTCCAGGGACAAATCCCAGGACCAAGCAAGGGGCAGTAAACGCCGGGCACCATCATGGTCTGGCCCAGAGATGAAGACACTCTTGGAGTTGTGGACTGAGGCGGAGGAATGCAGAGATTTATGCCTGGATGGTCGATGTCTCCAGGGACAGTTATGTAGTCTGGGATGGAGACACCTGTGAAGCAGCAGCCGCAGCTCCAGGATGGCAACCCTGAGCCGCAGCTCCAGGGCGAGGAGGAGAACCCCAGGAGTGTGGTGACCCTCACCCTGGAGCCAGTCCCTCAGATGCAGGAGGCCTCTCAGACATCTTCAGGCACCGGGGAGAGAACATCAGATATGTGCTGTGAGGTCAAAATATGCACAGTGCAGGGGAGAGGAGGTGGATTAACAGGGGATGAACAGCGATTAACAGGGGATGACACCTGGCGGGTGTCAGCTGTCCAGGGCTGCTGGAACTGCCTCTCCTCCACATCAGCCCGTGCCCCCACCTTGGCCTCCTGTTTCCTCTCAACCAGATTGTGGAGTAGAAAACACATGGCAACCACCTCTGGGATATTCCCCCATGTCAAGGTGAGTGAGCAGGCCACCTAAACCTCCTCTTCAGACACACGAAGACGCATTCCACCTGCAAGCGAGCCCTGTTCAGGTGTGAGTTAAATTGTTCCCTGCTCGCATCCAGGTAGCCAGTGTAGGGCTTCATGAGCCAGGGCATAAGGGGGTAAGCACCATTGGAATCAGGTTGTCTGTTCCAAGGGGCTGGTTGAGCTGAGTTAGGGCCCAAACAGACAAACATTTGTGCCCAGACATGGCTTTCCTTGTGCATTTGCAGGGGCAGGGTCTCAGAAAGAAGGCCTGTGAAATCTCTCCTCAATGGTCCCTGTTGCTCTGCACAAGACAATTGGTTTCAGTAGTGCCTGCTTACGAGCTTGCCCTGGATCATCAGATTCCTCCTGGAGCTCTTACCTATCACACATTATTTGGTTCTCTATACCCAATATGTGGCATAGACCAAGTGTGGGGACCTCAGGCCCCTGGTTTGCCTGGATACCACCCCAAGTCTCAGTCCCTCCCCCCCCAGTGTTGGGGAGCCCACACTACTGCTCCAGCCCCCCCTTTTTGGAATATGAGGCGTGTCTTTTTCCTTCTCATTTGGGGGCCACATCAATGAGGGATTTTTTTTGCTTCACACTTGTGTGGTGTGCAGCCCCCGACTGATTTTTCTCTGGGTCAGCGGCCCCCGACCCAAAATAGGTACCTCGGCCCTGGCGTAGACCAAAGAGAATGGCAGTGTTCTGTATGTATATTTGTATCTCAGTTATTGTGTACAGAGCTTCATGAAATACAGCAAAGTGACATTCATAGTATGCCCTTGTATCTGTTGCTTTGCTATGCTGTCTTTTAACATTTTACCATAGTTAAAAAAATCCGAAGATCCATAAGATAATAGAGAGCCTAAAAAGATCAAGAAGTAGCTATTATCTCAGTTTCAAACAATTTATCCTAAAGATTGAAGAAGATAGGAGGCATTGATTTTTGATACACGCTCATTTGCAACACATACAAAGGAATTTAGATTACATACTAAGAGCTGATATGTTTTGATGATAAATTTCATTAACCTTTCTTGATAATACAGTTGTCTGAATCAATTTAGAAAAATGTTTCATCCCTATTATTCCATTCTAAATCATTTATCAGTTTCAGAGGCTTGGGATATTGACTTGTGTCTTGGCCCTTTAAAACATTTTCCTCTTGGAAGAATCAAACTTCTTAGATATTAAAAGTCTTACTGAATCCCTATACCCTGCCATCTGTCTAATCTGAACCCATTCCAAATACTACTGCTTTCCTGACAGAATGGTCGTCTTGCTGAAGAGTGTTGCAATCTTCTCATTGTTAAGGTAAGGAAAATGTACTTTGTTTCCACTAACAAGCATATCTTTTTATATGGGATTTAAATACTGAAATGTGCCCACATAATTTTGCAGTTTATGGATCCCATGTTGCATGTGCAAAATATCTAATATCTCGCTGTTCATCAGCTATTCCAAATTGTGCTTTAGCTCATTGAAAAGTTGACATTCATTGTTAAAAAATATTTTCTGTCAGTATGTTACTTATTACTTTGTTTATGATCACAATGACTTTATTATGGTACTGTTTATTTTTGCAGTACAGATGTTTTGAAGTCTGGTTGGCTGATTAAAGAAAGTTCAAGTTCCAGATTATACAGAGCCTGGAAAAAGAGTAAGGGTCTGTCTACACAGCAAAGTTATTTTGAAATAACAGCCCTTATTTCAAAATAACTTTCCTAGCGTCTACACAGCGTCTACGAGGAATAATGCCAAATTCGAAATAGCTATTTCGAAATAAGTGTCGTGTAGACACTTATTTTGAAATAGGGGGCCTCCAGCCTTCCCAGGGTGCCCTGGTGGCCACTCTGGCCTCAACCAACAACACTTCTCTCCCTCCCCACTCCCCAGAACCTGTAAAGGGGTAGACTCTGGCCACAGTGCCTGTGCCAGCTCCAAGCCTGCCAGCCCAGAGCCAGAAGTCACACCCAGTGGCCCCAAAACATGAGCCAGCAAGCCACTGGCAGCCAGCCCTCCACCGCTCCCCAGGAGCAGTCTGCCAGCTCCCAGGAGCCTGCCAGGGCCTGGAGAAGGGTGGAGATCATGGACCTAATTCAAGTTTGGGGTGAGGGATGCTCCCAACATCCATGATCTCCGCATTAGACGGAGGAGCGTGGCCATCTATGGCAGGATAGCTGCCAGTCTGGCCACCAAAGGCCACATGCAAACCCAGGAGCAGGTTTGCATGACAATCAAGTTGGTCCAGCGAGACCCCCAACCCTGAGCCCTGAGCTTCCCTCCTTTGTCTTCCGCCTTCCAGCTCCCTCCTCCCAGGTTTCCCCCTCCCCTCTCCCACCCTCTCTTCTACCCTTTCCTGCCTCCTTTCCCCAGTCTCACCAGAGTTTCATTCCCTCCCTCCAGTTTTGTTAAATAAAGAGAGTTTGTATTAATGAAAAGACGTATATTTTATTTTATATCAGGAAAGGGGGCTAGGGAGGGGGAAGTGGAAAGACGTGAGGGAAGAATGATGCACAAACCCCGAGTGGGGTAGACCAGGGAGGCTCTTAGTGCTCCTTTGGGTGGAAGCTCTCCCTCAGGGCCTCCTGGATACTGACAGCCCCCCAAGGGACCTCCCGGATGGCAGCCTGCAGAAAGTGCAGCCAGGCTTGCAGCAAGACGTCCAAGAGAAGCACCAGAGTGCCCAGGGGCAGCTCTGGCTCCATATTGCTGAGTGCTGTGGTGTCCCGAGTGAGGGCAACCAGAGCATGCAGAGACTAAATGTTTTGCTGTCCCTCATTGAGGTAGACAAGCTAGCAGAGTAACCTGAGAACTGGCTGTCCGGGGCGGGGGGGGGGGGGTCCCTTTAAGCACAGACCTCACATAGCATCAGGCAGCAGCCCCATACAGTAAGTCCTGACTTGGTGCCCTGCTAGAACTGGTTCCGGCCAGCCTTAAATGCGATGCAGAGTCCACTCAGGGTGGATGTGCTATTTCGAAATGCATTTTGTGTGTAGACGCGTTATTTCAAAATAAGCTATTTTGAAATACCACTGTAGTACAGGCATACCCTAAGTGGCCATGATTTTCAAATGTGAACAGTAATTTTGGGAGACCAACTTGAAACACATTAAGAATGTTTGACACTGAGAAATAGATGAGCACCTGGCCTTTGGAAACTTGGGCCCTTTACATGTGTTTCAAGCTGGGTCCCAAAAATCACTAAGACATTTTTAAGAAATTTAGCCAACAGCTTGACTATTCAACAAGAAGCTTTAGTTTTATTTAAATTGTGTAAATAGTCCATATATTACCCTGAGTTAGTGTGAAATATTTCTGTAGATATCTAGAGCAGATGCATGAGTAGAAGAAGGGCAGCACTTAGATCAAAGAGAATGGGTGGCACCTTTAAAAACTTCTGTAAAGAGATACCCCTGTAGCAAACCCATTATATTTTTATATAGACAAAATGATGAATTGCTCAGAAGAGGAGGTCTTATTTACATGCTGGCCTCTTATGCTAAATTGCTTTCAAACTAGTAATTAAATGATACATTTTACAGTAAGCAACTATAACATAGGTCCGTTAGACACACAAATTCCTGTAAGACGAGTGTGCTATGTTACTGTTGAAGACTACATTGGCTGACTTAGGACTATGTTATGATGTCTTGGTAAACAACTCCATGGATCCCAGTATACCCAACATACAATCTTTCTTGATTTTCTTCTTATCTATCCTCAGTTTAAGAAAATGTGAGGTTTTTCTTGTTGTCTGCAGTCCAGTAAGAGAGAAGTAGAGTTTTACTATTTCCTAGAATTTGCAAAGATGGGTAAATATTGGTGAAAGTAGGAGGGAGAAAATTTGAGTGACTTAGTCAAGGTCACCCAGTGAGCCACGGCTAGTGACACAACTAGAACCCATTGTGGGGCCATGTCCATTAGATCATGCTGCCTTCATAGGGACAATTCCAAATTCCTGCCCAGGGCTTTGAGACAATTGACACAGAGGTAAGCTTGAGACTGTCCCCAGGAGAACCAGTTCCAGGTTTCACAATGAGATCATTGTATGCTGTGGCAGAAGTTTGGGAGCTGAGTCAGCTCTGTGTGAATGCACATGTGGGTGAAATTAACTGTGGTGCACAGGGCCAGTCACAAAGCCCCTGGACCATGTAAGCCTCCCTGTTGAGAGTGCAGAAGGCCTTACTTTCTTTTACATGAAGGCCGCTTGCCACTGCTCTGGCAGTAAAAATAATACCTGAGAATGTGTGCAAACGTAACTTGCACCTGCTTTCAGGTACAAGTGGCTTTCAGCATTAAATATGAATCAGACCCTGAAGTATTACATAGGTGATGCCAATGTCTTGGCCTGGCTCTTTGCATAAGGGTTACTTTCACTCAGAATGCAGATATGTTCTATAAAGCTCATGGGTTAAATACTTTGCTACTGAGTCTCTGTGCCCTGATGAATGAAAGGACTCCTTGATGACATGGGACATAGTATTCATTTTCTGTTCTTCCACTTGAATTGCAGAAAGGCATATTTCTATCATTTGCTTAGGTTTCTGTTACAAGAAAAATCTGCTGTAGTGCATATGTGCCGTTTTAAAAGCATTTTACCATGTTTTTGAAGTTTACTTATTTTCTAATGGGACTGGTGATACAGTATCCACAAGATTATTTTTAAATGACTGGCATTCAGTGTAACTTGATGGAGTACAGTCTGGATTCTATTTGATGGAATCATATTGCTTTACAGAATTTTCTTAACTAAATAGACATTCCACACCTTATAGTACAGGGGATTGTATTACAGCCAGTTTTGACTACCAGATGATATTTGTATCTCTGAAAAGCTATTTTGTGGGGGAGGGGAGAGATTGTTTCTTATATGAACATGAATATAGTTTCATGCAAATTCCACAAACGGAAATTGGCAGAAGTAACTAGTATGAAAATAAGGAGGAGAGTCTGTGTTTGCAGTTTATGCACATTCTGCCAAAGTCTGTCCCCAGGCCTCAGAGCAGATTTGTTGCAGGGTAATATTTTTTTTACTGTGAAACAGATGTATATTGCCTGATCTGGTTCCTGGATACTGTATGTATTATGTATAAAAAAATAGGATCGCTCCTTCTCCAGCTAAACTCATGGAGAGATTTGCCATTGGTGTCTCTGAGAAACCAATACAGGCAGGCCCTGTATTTATATGAGAATCCATTTTGTTTTGCTGACATGATTATGATCTAAAAGCATAATCACAGAAGTCTGCATATTGACTGATGGTTGAGATGGAGTGGAGTAGTGATTTTTGAATGTGTTGTTTTAAGGGATAGTAATGTTGTTACACAGCAGTTAATAGGTCAGGACTTTAGTCCCGATCCTTATTCTTCATGGGTTTAAAAATTGCACGATTACAAAAATATTACAGGGGAAATTTAGCTGAAAAAGGGTTTCAACCAAATAAGTATTTTAATTTTTTATTTTAAAAAAGAATGGAGAGTTTTATTTTTCAGGGAGGGGAAAATATATTAATTTAGTTAATTATGACTGGTAAGCAATGCAGACATTTATCAGAGTTATATGCTTTTTTAGAGTTCTGAATGTACCAGGATATGACAACTGATTAATCCATAACATGCTCTACTTACTGTATTACTGCTATGGCAGTACTAGACACTGAATTTTATTGGGGCTCTGTTTTCCAAGGTCTTAAAATAAATTTCTATTCATTTTTGGAAAAAGAATTCCAAATGGGGAAGAAGGGAGTGCGCTAATGTGATTTTTTTGGTATGGATTTTAATTGCTGAAGATACAACCTGAGTCAATGTGCTTGAGCAGTGGGGAGTAGTGTGTGTGAAACAAAATCCTTGCCCCCAGATTGTGTACTGGTGGTAGACATGCTACTCAATGGCCATTATTCTAGCCTCAGGGCAGTACTCCTGCATCCATCTCCATACAGGAAATTCAGCCTCGTTCCATTGTTCATGTCCTCCAGTCCCTTCTCTGCAATGGTTGTACTCCCCAAGCAGGATATTGCAGTCCAAGTCCCTTATCTTCAGCAGAACTTTATGCTACTTAGCTAGCTATGTGTGTTGAGAGGCAGCTCAATCAATGCCTTCTAATACTGAGTATGCACCAGCACAGCAGCCTGATTGTGCAAACACACACATACATACTTTACCCACTGAAGTCAACATGGGACAGGCACATAAAGGCAAACTCAGGTAAGCATTTGCAGGATCAAGATTTTCTTCTTCAAATCAGCAGTGCTTAGATGTGGTTTGGGTTCCAAGGAGTTCTTGGAGAGAAATGCCTCTCTCAGATAGACTCACTGCTGGGTATCCTCAGAAGAGCCAGGGCAGCACAGCAAATCAGTGCGGCTAACATCTGGGAAAATTTTACACTTATGCAAGCAGAGTTAGAATCATAGAATCATAGGACTGGAAGGGACCTCTAGAGCCCCCCGCCCTCAAGGCAGGACCAAGCTCCGTCTACACCATCCTTGACAGATGTCTATCTAACCTGTTCTTAAATATCTCCAGAGATGGAGATTCCACCACCTCCCTTGGCAATTTATTCCAATATTTGACCACCCTGACAGATAGGAATTTTTTCCTAATGTCCAATCTAAACCTCCCTTGCTGCACTTTAAGCCCATTACTCCTTGTCCTGTCCTCAGAAACCAAGAGGAACAAATTTTCTCCTTCCTCCTTGTGACACCCTTTTAGATATTTGAAAACGTCTATCATGTCCCCCCTTAATCTTCTTTTTTCCAAACTAAACAAGCCCAGTTCATGAAGCCTGGCTTCGTAGGTCATGTTCTCTAGACCTTTAATCATTCTTGTCGCTCTTCTCTGTACCCTTTCCAATTTCTCCACATCTTTCTTGAAATGTAGCGCCCAGAACTGAACACAGTACTCCAGTTGAGGCCTAACTAGTGCAGAGTAGAGCGGCAGAATGACTTCACGAGTTTTGCTTACAACACACCTGTTGATATAACCTAGAATCATATAGGATTGCCATAGGATTCCTCCATGCTTTCCCCTCACCCCTCCCTCCCTTCTCTTTCTTCTTTCTTCTTTCTTTAACTGCCTTGGATAAAATGACATTTAAAATCCCAGATTAAATGACCTATATAAACAAGAGGAGGAGACAGACTAAACTGACAAAAGGTAGGGAAATCAGACTTGCTGTAAATATGAAACTGGTTTTAACTCCCTGTAGGTGCTGGAAATGCTGCACATATGGCATGTTAAATTACCATATCTTGGTGCACCTTGGCATAATGGAGCAGAAGAAAAGGACAGAGAACCAGATTATAACCCTCAGTTATCTGGCATAGATTCATTTTAAACTAGATCCTCAAAGCTGGCTTACATTTTACAGTGGAAAAATATTAAGAAATAGGATTTCTATCAATTGATATCATGTTCATAGAAAATGTATTTTTGCTCTGGAAAGAATTAAAATGATGTCCAATGATTGCTGCAGCATAAAGAAGAAATATACAGTGACGTAATTGTAATATTTCTTAGAATAATCAAAATCAATTTTTGTTATAGGGATGAATGGCTACAAATAGCTCTAAGCTAAAGATGTTTCGATATAATATGTCTTTGCAGGTATCACTGTAGTAGGGTGGCTGGCCTGGGAGCTAAGCCACCTTTGATTACATGATGAGCACATGGGTTGAATCGGGTGCAGTGGGGTAAAAAGACCCAGCAGTTGCAGTGAAGAGGGAAAGCCCAGAATATTATAGCTGTATCTATAGTGCAAGGAGCTCCTGTAGGGAGAAAGATGGAGAAAAAGCTCTTTAAGCAGGGAGGGCTGGTGAGAGGGGGACCCCAACCAAGCACAGAGAGAGATTACAAAGGCTAAGCTGGAAAAGGCCTGTTGTCGAGGACAAACTCCAAGCAGAATTTACTATGAAGCAGACAGGCATGGGCATCCAGTCTGCACAATTTTTGGTGGTGTTCACTCAGAACAGGTCCAAGCAGAACTATCACTGGTCTATAGGGGTCACACATTTGGGGGGCAGTGCCTGTGCCTCAGGGGACTGGAATTAGTGGGAGGCCTGATGCTTGCAGTAGTGAATGACCTGACCCCAGCCAACCTCACTCCACCCTGCCCCAACAGTTCTCAGCATTGCTCGGGGGAGGATGGTCTAAGCCGGAAGGAAGTGAGGGCGGTGGCTGAGGGAAAGATGTGAAAGGGGAAGTGGGGCGGAGTAGGGGTGGGAAGGACAGAGGCTTGGAGGAAGGGGTGGAGTGGGGCAGAGTGGAGTGAGCTGGGGCTGGCGTGCTCACTGCTGCTGACACCATGTCCTCCCACTAAACTCACCATGTCTCTCTGGATCCCATGTCCCTCTGAAGTGCAGACCCTATGGTGGTTGCCCTTACACTGAAAATGTAAGACCAAACACTGGTGAAGCAAGCACGCATTTTAGAATATTGGTGCAGGGTGTGCAGGATGGGCCAATATAACTCACTGGCTATGCAGTCAGGCAGTCCATTAGGATGTAGGGGCTGAGTTAGCTGAAAGAGAGATAAAGACCGAGAGTTTTTTATTTTCAAAGATTTTGTTATTTTGGGGAAGGGGAAGAGTAAACTAGGATTGGAGCCTGGAGGGCCAGTGTGTATCCAGTGCGCTAAACAAATGGGAGCTCTTGTGGGGACTGTTGGAATTACTTTTGGACTGTGGGTTCTTTTTCCCCTGAAGAGGGGGGCAAACAGAGGCAGGAGGTTAGGAGAGTAGTGGGTTTTCAACCTTTTTCATACACAGACCTCTAAACAGTTTGAAGGGAGGCCTGGACCCTATTGGAAATCTTAAATATGCTCTGCAAACCCCCAAGGGTCCATGGACCACAGGTTGAAAACCACTGCTGTAGGGTAACCTTTGGTCACAAGTACATGTGTGTGGTTGCAGGGTACAGCACCACTGCAATCATCCTTTTAAGTGATAGAAATGTAGCCGTGTTAGTCTGGTGTAGCTGAAATAAAAAACAGGACTATGTAGCACTTTAAAGACTAACAAGATGATTTATTAGGGCCAGACCCACTTCCTCAGATCAAATAGTGGAAGAAAATTGTCACAACCATATATACCGAAGGATACAATTAAAAAAAAATGAACACATATGAAAAGGACAAATCAAATTTCAGAACAGAAGGGGATGGGGGGAGGTAAATGTCTGTGAGCTAATGATGTTAGAGGTGATAATTGGGGAAGCTATCTTTGTAATGGGTAAGATAATTAGAGTCTTTATTGAAACTTAGGTGTTGAATTTAAGCATGAATGACAGTTCAGAGGATTCTTTCAAGTGCAGTCTTAAAAGGTCTTTGAAGCAGGATGCAGGTAATCAAGTCGTTGAGATAATGTCCTTTCTGGTTGAAATGGCAAGAAACTGTTTTTTCTTTGTGATCCTGTCTAATATCTGTTTTGTGGGCATTGATCCTTTGGCGAAGTGTCTGAGATGTTTGTCCAATGTACATGGCAGACAGACACTTTCGGCACATGATAGCATAAATTATATTTCTGGATGCGCAGGAATATGTGTTCTTGATCTTATAACTCACTTGGTTAGGTCCAATAATGGTATCAGCAGAGTGAATATGTGGACAAAGCTGGCAACAAGGTTTGTTGCAAGGGAAGGTACCAGGGTTGGTATTAGTGTGGTTGTTGGTAAGGATCATCTTGAGGTTAGGTGGTTGTCTATAGGAGACTATGGGTCTGTCTCCCAGAGCCTCTTGGAGTTTAGTATCCTGTGCCAGTATAGGCTGTAGTTTATTGATAATGTGTTGGACAGGTTTAAGTTGGGGGTTGTAGGTGATGACAAGTGGTGTTCTATTGTTGGTTTTTTTGGGTCTGTCTTGAAGTAGATGGTTTCTAGGTATTCGTCTGGCTCTCCCAATTTGCTTTTTTATTTCTCCGGGTGGGTAGTTGAGGTTTATAAATGCTTGGTAGAGATCCTGAAGTTTCTGGTCTCTGTCAGTGGGATTAGAGCAGATGCGGTTGTATCAAAGATGATGGATCGTATGGTGTGTTCTGGATGGGAGCTGGAAGCATGTAGGTAACTGTATGAGTCAGTGGGTTTTCTGTAGAGAGAGGTATCTAATTTTCCATTGCTGATTTGTACTGTGGTGTCCAGGAAATGGATCTCTCGTGTAGAATGGTCCAGGCTGAGATTGATGGTGGGGTGTAGGTTGTTAAAATCTCTGTGGAATGTCTCCAGTGTTTCTTGGCCATGCGTCCAGATCATAAAGATGTCATTGATGTAGCATAAGTAGAGAAGGGGTAAGAGGGGACGGGAGTTGAGGAAATGTTGTTCTAGATCAGCCATAAAGATATTAGCATACTGTGGGGCCATGCGTGTACCCATGGCTGTGCCGCTGATTTGCTCACAGACATTTACTTCCCTCCCCCCCATCCCTCTTCTGTTCTGACATTTGTTTTGTCCTTTTCATATGTGTTCATTTTTTAAATTGTATCCTTTGGTATATATGGTTGTGACAATTTTCTTCCACTATTTGATCTGAGGAAGTGGGTCTGGCCCACGAAAGCTCGTCACCTAATAAACCATTTTGTTAGTCTTTAAAGTGCTACATAGTCCTTTTTTTTTGTTTCAGATCCTTTTAAGTGAATGCCTCATTGTGCTTTATATACCTTAATTAGTTAAGTTTCACAAAAATCTTAAGGTAGGTTAAAACATATTATACCTATTTCACAGTGGGATAAGTTCATGTACAGGGAAGTTATGTGATTTCTCCAAGCTCACATAATGAGTCATGGGGGAGGTAGTACTGAGGAATTCTTAGACCCTTGAAAAACCACTATACATTATTACCTCACAGCCATTAAAACTTGGACTCATTTCCCATCAGTTGAGAACATAAGAATGGCATACTGTGTCAGACCAATGGTCCATCTGGTCCAGTATTCTGTCTGCCAACAGTGACTAGTGCCAGGTGCCCCAGAGGGAGTGAACAGAACAGGGAATCATCAAGGGTACATCTACACAGCAGCGTTATTTCAGAATAACTGATGTTATTTTGAAATAACATAGTGCACATCTACACAGCAAGCCGTTATTTAAAAAATGACGAGATGGAGGACTTCTTACTCTGACTCCTGTAACCCTCATTTCATGAGACAGGGAAGTCCAAAGGAAGAGTGTTCCTCCTTTGACTTCCTGCTGGTTAGACTGCGCCAAAAGCCTAATTAAGCTATTTTGACTTCAGCTACTCAATAAACGTACCTGAAGTTACTTATGTTAATTTGACTTTTGCACTGCAGTATAGACATGTCCTAAGTGATCCTCTCCTATCATCCATTTCCAGCCCCTGTCAAACACGGTCTAGGGACACCATTCCTACCCATTCTGGCTAAAAGTATTGATGGACGTAACCTCCATGAATTTATCTTCTACTTTTTGTAACCTCTTAAAGTCCTGGTCTTCTCAACATCTTCTGGCAAAGTTGATGGTGCATTTTGCAAAGAAAAACTTCCTTTTGTTTATTTTTAACCTTTCACCTATTAATTTCATTTTGTGACCGCTAGTTCTTATGGGAATATGTAAATCATTTTCCTTTCTCACTTTCTCCATACCTGTCATGTTTTTATAGACCTCTATCATATCTCCCTAGTCTCCTCTCTTCTAAGCTGAAAAGCCCCAGTCTTTTTAATCTCTTCATATGGCACCTGTTTCAAGCCCCTAATAATTTTTGTTGCTCTTTTCTGAACCTTTTCCAATGCCAACATATTTTTCTTGAGATGAGGTGACCACATCTGTATGGTGGTGTACCATGGATTTGTACAGAGGCAACAAAATATTATCTGTCTTAGTTTCTATCCCTTTTAAAATTATTCCTAACATTGTTTGCTTTTTTGACTGCTGCCTCACATTGAGTAGATGTTTTCAGAGAACTATCCACAATGATTCCAAGATCTCTCTCTTGAGTGGTTATAGCTAAATTAGTCCCCATTATTTTGTATGTATTTGGGATTATTTTTTCCAATGTTCATTACTTTACATTTACCAACATTAAAATTCATTTGCCATTTTGTTGCCCTGTCATCTAGTTTTGTGAGAGTCATTTGAAGCTCGTCACAGTTTGCTTTGGTCTTAATTATCTTGAGCAGTTTAGTATCATCTGCAAATTTTGCCATTTCACCATTTACCCCTTTCTATAAATAGGATTAGTCCCAATATGGGACCTTGTGAGGAGATCACTAATTACCTCTTGCCATTTTGAAAACTGACCATTTATTTCTACCTTGTGTTTCCTGTCTTTTAACCAGTTATGAACCCATGAGTGGACTCTCCCTCTTATCCCAAGACAACTAACTTTCCTTAAGACCCTTTGGTGAGGGACCTTGTCAGCAGCTTTCTGGAAATCTAAGTACATTATCTCCACTGGATCCCCTTTGTGCACATGCTTGTTGACCTCCCTCAAAGAACTCTAGCAGATTAGTGAGGCATGATTTCCCTTTACAGAAACCATGTTGACTTTTCCCCAACAACTTACCTATAGTTTCAACTAATTTGCATGATACTGATGATAGACCTACTGGTCTGTAATTGCCAGGATCACCTCTAGAGCCCTTTTTAAATATTGACGTCACATTAGCTATATTCCAGTCATTAGGTACAGAAGCTGATTCAAAGGATAGGTTACCAACCACAGTTAATAGTTCCACAAGTTCACATTTGAGTTCTTTCAAAACTCTAGGGTGAATGCCATTTGGTCCTGGTGACTTGCTACTGTTTAATTTATCAATTTGTTCCAAAGTCTCGTCCACTGACTCCTCCATCTGGGACAATTCCTCAGATTTGTCACTTAAAAACAATGGCTCAGGTTTGTGATTCTCCCTAACATCTGCAGCTGTGAAGACTGAAACAAAGAATTCATTTAGTTTTTCCACAATGAACTTGTCATCTTTGAATGCTCCTTTAGCATCTCAATCATCCAGTGGCCCAAATGGTTGTTTGGCACGTTTCCTGCCTCTGATGTACTTAAAATAATTTTGCTATTACTTTTTGAGTTTTTGGCTAGCTGTTCTTCAAACTCCTTTTTGTGTTTCCTTATAATATTTTTACACTTAATCTGACAGAGTTTATGTTCCTTTCTATTTTCCTCACTGGGATTTAACTTCCAATTTTTAAACGATGCCTTTTTTATCTTTCACTGCTTCTATTACTTGGTTGTTAAGCCACAGTGGCACTTTTTTGGTTCTCTTACTGTGTTTTTTAATTTGGGGTATACATTTAAATTGGACTTTTATTATGGTGTCTTTGATAAGTCTCCATGCAGCTTGTAGAGATTTTCCAGTTGACATTGTGCCTTTTAATTTATGTTTAACTGAAATTTTTGTGTAGTTCCCCTTTTTGAAATTAAATGCCACAGTGTTGGCCTGCTGAGGTGTTTTTCCTACCACTGATGACTAAATCAAGAATTGTGTCTCCTCTTGCAGGTTTCAGAACCAGTTGTAAGGTGTCAAGAAACTTTATCGCTTCATCCTACTGAAAAGTGACATGTATCCAGTCAGTGGGGGATATCAACTCTCCCCATACTTTTTTACTCAGTTTTTTTTATTTTGATAACCTCTCTAATCTCCCTTAGCATTTCACAGTCACTATCACTGTCCTGGTTAGTGGTCAGTAATACATCCCTACTGCTATGTTCTTATTATTTGAGCATTGAATTACTATCCATAAAGATTCATGTAACATTATGGTTCATTTACGATTTTTACTTCATTTGATTTTATATTCTATACTGCCACTCCCACACCATCAAGAGTTGTTCCGTCCTTCTGATATACTTTGTACCCTGATATGAATATGTACCATTGGTTGTCCTCATTCCACCAAGTTTTTGTGATACATAATGTATCAATATCCTCCTTTAGTATGAGGCACTCTAAGTTTATCCATTTTATTATTTAGACTTCTAGAGGTTGTGAATAAGCACTTTAAAAATGTGTCACTATTTAGCTGTCTGCCATTTCCTGATGTATTTTAATGTCACTCTTTTTCATTTGACTGTGTCTCATCTGATCTTACCCATATTTTATCATCTTCAGTCCTCTCCTCCTTACTAGAACATAGAGAACCTCCCCTAAGAGATGCCTGTGTCCAATCCTTGTGCTTCTCTGATCCATCGGTTTTCCCTCAGCCCTTAGTTTAAAAACAGCTCAATTAAAACCTTTTTAATGTTAAGTGCCAGCAATCTGGTTCCATTTTGGTTTAGGTGGAGCTCATCCTTCTTGTATAGGCTTCCCCTATCCCAAAAGTTTCCCTAGCTCCTAATAAATCTAAACCCCTCCTCCCTACACCATCATCTCATCCATGCATTGAGACCCTGCAATTCTGCCTGCCTACCTGACCCTGCACATGGAACTGGAAGCATTTCAGAGAAAGCTACCATGAGATCCCGGATATCCATCTTTTTCCTGGCAGCCTAAATTTGGCCTTCAGGATCTCTCTCTGATCCTTCCCTATATCATTGGTACTTACATGTACCACGACACCAGCTCCTCCCCAGCACTACATGTAAGTCGGTCTAGATGTCTCAAGAGATTGGTAACCTTCACACTAGGCAGGCAAGTCACCATACAGTTCTCCTGGTCATCACAAACCCAGCTGTCTGTTTCTAATAATCAAATCCCTCCATTACTAACATCTGTCTTTCCTAATGCTGAAGTTCCCTCTCCTGGAGAGGTATCCTCAATGTGAAAGAATACCACAACATCATCTAGAAGGAGGTCCCAACTAAGGGATCATTTCCCTCTGCTCTATTCAATGTTTTTCTCAGCCTTTCACTTTCCTCAACAGCCTGTCTGACCAGAGTTTTTTGGGGATTTTTTTATATATTGCATACACTTCTAGAATAAACTGTTAACTATCTTACTTGTGTATCAAGCTCTGAAGCACAAAAGAACATATTTTTGTTTTGTCTTACTGTAATGCAATCACAGATATGTGAGATAGTTATCTGATTAAATGATGTCATATCCTTTTAAATATGTTAACAGTAAGATTTCAAAACATAGACTTAGAAATAATTAAAGATTGTTTTGTTGAAACAGGAATTTGAAACATGAAAGCCTGAGGAGATTTTCAAAAGGGATCTTGGAGAAAAAATTTAAAAATTGCAGCAAATAATATGTATGTTCAGAAGCTTTAGGAAAACTTTCTTTAACTGCGAGAAAACAGCTCAGGTTCAAACATGGGGAAAAATATAAAACTATGTGACTTTCCCCCTCAGCTATTTATTTCTATAATAAAATCCTTTGAGAGATTTGCACATTGAGATAGTGTCTTAATTCTGATGACTAATTTATATCTAAATAATTGAATAGGACACTCAATTTAATTTTGTTCTTATTTTTCTTTAAAGTAAAAGTCAGTGAATGAGGAGTACCGTACAGTATAGCCTCAGTCATCAGCAATGTGACAGGGGACAAGTGTGTTCAGATAATCATGATTTTTGGTAATTGGGAATGTTTTTATTGTAATTAACTGAAGCTGTAGGAACATAATTTATTTTGGCAAATAGGCTTTTTAAAGAAATATATACAATCAAAGTTATGCTGCCATCAGGCTGGCTTCTGGCAATCTGTTTTCTAAAGTAGCTGCACTTCATGACATGTTGATTTTAAAGATGCTCTTAAGGGTTTGAAGACTAGACCCTGTTTCAGGAAAGCATTTAAGCATGTGCTTAACTGTAAGCAGGTAAGTAGTCCCAAGTCAGTCTGCTTATAGTTAAATACATGCTTAAGTGCTTTGGACTAGAACCAGTATGCTGGAAATAAACAAGCAGCTGACTAGTTCAGGATTATAAATGATGACTATTTATTTTACATTCAAAATTAAATGTATCTATTGAAAAATATCTCTGGGAAATAAGAGAACCTAGAATGGAATCAAACCTGGAACTTCTGAGCTCAGTATTTTTAATTTTGGTGGGGATATTGAATAAAAATTCTTAATCTGAATACATCATTAGTCCATGATTCCACGTGAGAGCCAAGACCCTCTACAACTATTGCATGTCACAGAGGCGTCTGAGTCCCTCATCTACCATCATGTCTCATTCTTCCTCCTCATGCCAGGCATTTTGTCCCCTCCATTCCTCTTCTCAGTCAGGAGAATGGACTTGCAGTGTGCCTGCTCAGACTCTGGGTGGCTTGTGTGCACAGCCTAGCCACAGCAGCATGGCTGGCTTAACCACTGCACCTGAAGAAGGCACCGAGTCTGCTCTTAAGTTCAACAGTGACAAGTGATCTTTGGCTGCTCAACGCATATGCCTGTAGCTGTGAACTCTCCTCTGTTTACCGTGGTTTGGCTCTGGTCCAGCCTTGCCCCAGCTTGGTTCCTGACTCTGACTTCGGTATCATTCCTGGCAGCTGATTCCAGCTCTGACCACTAAGCCTGACTGCTTAGTCCTGGTTTGTAACATCCCCTCTCATAGTAGAGTCCCCCATTCGCTGTACAAGCCACAGCCTCTGTGTGCTCCTCCCCACATAGTCTCCATTTCCTCCCCATTATCATTCAGAGAGCTTATTCACATGTTGAATTAGTGCATGGCAAGCTAGGGCATGACTCTACAACTATTTGCTCACTAACTCACCATGTAGAAAACCTTTCCTTTTGTGCCTGGAAGGAGAGTCTTCCAGGGTGTCAATGTGTTTAAACTGTACTGGGGCCATGGGGAGAGCTGACATGGTGGCGTGCATATGCAATACTGGAAGATATAAGAGCTGCCATCAACTGTTTCTTTGATCTGCAGACAATTACATTGATGGTTAAAACTGCTTGGTCTGCATCTCTCCCCAGATGCAAAGGGCTCTCTGTTGGCATCCCCCTACCATCAATTTTTCCCTTCCGTTGATTTTGGTGAAAACTGGGGTTTTGCTCATTGCTGCCTAGAACATTCCTGGAAGTTTTGAAATTGATTGAATGGCAGCATTCAAGATACTGCATTACATACAAACAAAGAAGTGCAGTGCAGTGTAGGGCTTCATATTGCTCAGCCAATGACAGATATTTAGTGTACAATACCTTCAAGTCCATGTGCATATAATATTTCTATTACTGACTTTGCTCTTCATTAACATCTGATCAACTGAACACTGACACTTCTATAGTCCACGACATGCAAGCCATATAAAGGACATCACTTTCACTTATAACAGAGTGATGAGAAGAAAAGCGTTGCCTGTTACATCCTACTTCACCTTAGATGTAATTACACTAGAGGAGTCTTACTTCGAGGGAAGATAAAGTAGTAAAATATTTGCTTAAAGCAAGGCTGTCCCTCTAGGAGGGGGATAGGTTTCTGAGTACTTTCCAACTTTAATGTCTTAGCTGGCAACTCTGTCATTGTGAAATTGAGTAGGTGTGGTATTTAAGTTTGGTAACACAAATAATACACATAATAATAATAGAAGACTGGTGCATATTCCAGAAGTGAGAAAAAGCACAATACTACTTCATTGTATCCAGTATAATACTAGCACATCTGCTTTTTCCTCACCAACATCTTTTGTGGTAACAGGTTATGCTTAAAAGGAAGAACCTTTAGCCATAAACCTCTTTTACAAAAGAGTTCAAACTTTTCAATATTGAGTGCTGCATAGGCAAATTGCCAGGACTCAAGAGGCACATTGAATTTTCATGTGTATTTGCATATTGCTTTTATCACAGATTCATGCACAGGAGCATATTACTTGTTTGTACTTGGGTATTTACTGAACGGTAAAAGGCAATTAGTTTTTCACCAGCAACAAAAACCTGGAGATGACTTTTTGCCACTTCCCTTTCATTTACAGGGAGAGATTTTTACGATTCTATGTGACCGTTAGCCCTCAGACTGTGGTTTTAGCCCTCAGACTGTGGTTTAAGACATTATGTCAATACTCGTGTCTCTTTATACTTGTATTCTCTGTAAAATAATCCAAAATAAAATTAGAAATATAAATTTCTGCCTTTTATACCAAGACCAGTTTGAACGTACTGTCGTTTACAAGTTTTTGACATAATTGATGCTAGTCCACTTTGGTTCTCTTTTGTTCTGTAGATTTTTATCAACTTAGTCTATAACAACTCCCATGAAGCTGTCTCACAATCTGATGTATCCAAACTTACTTACAGGCACTGTCGTTCAGGGATCATTGAAATGATAGACTGTTATGGTCTTTCCTGGTAATGTGTGATTAGGGACTCTTTCATTTACATGATACACTTACACAATTTTTGGTGAAAAGTAGTTATTAATCCTGCACAGAAGACACATTTTCAATTTAGGTCAAACTTGCTTTTTTAAACAAAATGTCTGTAAGGTAATTTATCCATCTCAGGGCAGTAGTATGCAGTACAGCGTTCATCCTTAAAAATGTGTCAGTTGTTTTAACACCTTAGATAATTAAGTACCTTTTACCTCAATATTTGCAGTATTGAAAGTACTTCTTATAGTACTAGACTGTGGAGCCACCATGAGCCCTGTGTGAGGGGCAGCTGTTTCAGAAGCTAAAGGGAAGTGAATAGTGACAAAGTTGTGGTTTAGTCTTTGCTCCCCGTATGTGCTAGTGTGGGGAAGGAAGCAGTGACAGCGATATGTTGAATGCTGATCCCTGCCCTTTCTGTACCGGCTCAGTTTTCTGGCTTTGCCCTCTTGGGTGAGAGAGGGAGCCCTGATTTCTTGCTGGCAAATTCTCTTGTCTCAAGCCCAGGCAAGAGAGATCCTTTGTATCTTAATGTGGGTCGATAACACAGCTTCCCATGAGTAATAAGTATAAGACTATCCCAGGTGCTGCTTCTATTGGACCAGTCAATATTTTAAGTTATCACCTACTCGGTTACAACTCAGCAGTGCTGGTTGTAGGGCCCAGTTCTGTGAGGCACTGAGGATCCTCTGAAGTCTTTGACAGCTGAGAATGCATGGCACATTTGACCTTGATCCATAGTGTTTCTTCACAAATGACTTTAATGAAATGGAAACCATGGGCCTTTTCTCACCTGAGTTCTGTTTATTCATACAGTTAGTTCTCTTGCCTTTAATGAGACTACATCTTAAGTCAGCACTGTTGTAATTAAGCTGCTGTAGCATCAGAGGCTCGGAAGAGAAAACTAGAATAGCAAATTATTGTCCTGACCAGCAAACTATTATCTCTGTCTCACTGCCTCTAATGGGACTACTCATGAGAACTCCGTATTAGCCTCAGTAGTAATTATAGCACTGGGACACATATTTAGTTATTACCCCTAAACACCTCCCCCCCAGTGCCTAAACCTTATGTTAAGAATGACTGATGCCTTAACTTTTTCAGTTTTTTTAATTTACTACTCAAAAAAATTAGGCTTTTTTTTTGTAACTTAAACGTGTCCAAGCATGACATTTTCTTCTAAAACTGCAATTGAAATTCATGGCTAGACAGAGATCTTACATGCCAGTCTTTTTGCTAGACTCCGAGTGAATTTGCATCTCAACTTTCAAACCCCATTTAAAGTAACCAATCCACCTTTATGCTGGCTCATGCAAGCTGACTTACTCTGGGGGTCTTCCAGCCTTGCAACCTGGCTAGGTTGCTAGCCAAAAAACATCACTGAGCCTTGCAAAGTACTTGTAGATCTCTCTGATTCCAATCTACTCCTCTCCTCTTTGGTGAAGGAGGTCCTTAGTGTCTCACTCTTTGCCCCATGTACTACCTGTTACCTGCCTCACCTCAAAAAGGGAACATTTCTAAAGCATCTTTGCCAGATTCCAGCATAGCAGTCCTTGATGTAATAAATGTGTAACAATGCCCAGGACCCTTGCCAAATCCTGGGCACAAATCTATAGACTAACCATAAAGTCAGAACCATGAAGCCAGGAAACTAAACAGGCAGAAGTCCAGAGGATTCAGATAAGTTAACCTTTAGGGCATACTGCAAAACTCACTTGAGGAAAGGATAGTGTAGTGAGAGGTGCAGGATGTATATATAGGTAGCTGCTATTTTTATTAGCTACGTTTACAATATTCTATGGAGAGATTTTGCAGTTATGTTGGTTCCAGGATATTAAAGACCCATGCTGGGTGATGTAATATCTTTTATTAGACCAGCTTCTGTTGGTGAAAGAGACAAGCTCTTCCTCAGGTCTGATATTATCTCATGCACCTTGGGTCTCTAATAATAGTACAATAGCAGCCTTCAGCATATTTGCATTGAACATTCCTTAAATGCATGTGTGATTTTCTGTACTGGGTTACATAAAAACACCTAGAGCTAGAGAGGAGCTTCAGAAACATAAAGTGGATGGTCTCAGTCAATTTTAGTGAACTTATTGAGCCTAACTTGCAGTCTTTATTTGCACAAGTAGTTCCAATTCACACAAACAATCCTGTTGATTTCAGTGGGACCATTTGCCCGAGAAGTGTTACAAGAGTACAAGCTTCAGAACTGGCTCCTATATTTATTGTTGGTGTACCCAGCAACAGACGGTTCTATAATATGTTTATACAGGTTGAACCTCTCTAGTTTGGCATCCTTGTAACCTGACCAGTGCAGAACCAGAGAATTTGCCCACTTTGGGAGGTCAATATTGTCTAGCAGTATTACCAACACTTCCACTGCTTACTGGGCTCCTAGAAGATGTTTAGGGGTAAATTAAAACTAAATATCAGCACAGAACACTGAGAACCAGGTCTGGTGGCTGTAAACAAATTTTATGGGACCACAGGAAACTTAGCCACACCCATGATAAGTGGGCATCCAGCTAAATAAAATCATGCTGGACCATGGAAATTTGCTGGACCAAAGTGTGCCAGACTAGAGAGGTTTAACCTGTACCATCAAGCATGATCTGAAATTAAAAAGCTTTATTTTGGAGCTGTTCATTCCAAATGGAGCTAGAGTGTTCAGTGAAATGTCTCTGACTCTGAAATATACTCAGCAGAGGAATGGACTTCGATCACCCCTCATGAACAATAGTAAGTCTTTTATTTCAAGAGCCAAAGAGACTGGAATCTGCTTTTAAAGATAAAATATTTAATCCATTTTCTTTCTCAACATTAAATTTACTGTAGTTTGAGGAGCCTAAACTGAGAAACATTATAAATATTTGAGTATGTGACGTAATTGATTTGTATTTTAACTGTGCTTTGATCTAGCATAATTGACTTCAGTGGAACTATTTGAGAGTAAAGCTCCTGTCCTGAAAACTGCTCCATGGCCACAGACTTTCAGTAAAGGCTTCACCTGCATGGGACAATTTGCAGGACTGGGAGTTAAAATACTACTCCGTGTGGGGAAGGGTGGCAGAATGATAGTAAATTTTGTCTTCTGCCAAGCTACTTTCCATGCCTATAACTTTGGAAATGTTAGGGTTTTTTTTCCTGCCCTCTTTGTACACAACACTAGAATTTCATCTTTGCACCTGGTTCATTTTCAGTTTTAACATTTATATAATTGAATATAAAATCAGGAGAAATATTATTTCAGAGGATATTCCATTTTCCAGTCCACAAGCTATTGGTTATGTGTAGAAGCTCTTAGTATTTAAGAAGGCAGGACGTTCTCATGTGAGTGTCTTCTGAGACAAGAAAAATTGCAAAGCAGGAAAAAAAAATCTGAAAATTACAACCAGATGAATAAAGTATCCCCCCAAAAAACCTGAAACTTATACTTAGAGTTGAAAATTGTTCTGTATCATCACATCTATATAGAACTAGTAGCATTCATGCAAGATGAAGACGGCATCATTCGTATCAGTCAAGAGAAGTGCATTGTGGATGAAACACCTACCTGTTTACTTTGAGGGACATCGACTTCACTTTGATCCTGCTCAAGTAAAGCCTGGGTGCACATAGATGTTTTTTTGCACACAGTCCATGATAGGGCATGGTGCAGAGGTACGCCACCCCAGAAGGAACACCCAATGGCATTGTGTCTCCAGTGGCACAATTCCTTCTTGGGCATCTGTGTGCTCCACCTGGTTATGGAGAACTAGTGCATATGCCCTTCAAGGCCCATACTGATTTTCAGGCCAGCATGTATTGTAGAAGGTGAAAAAATGTGGCTCTGCCTAATCTCAGCTCTTCCCTGCTCATTCACACCTTGGGATGGAACCGGTGTTCCCTCTAATCATTCCCATCCATGTGCAGAGTCAATTTTTTGATGTGCATCGAACCATGTGTGAATGTGCACCACTAGGAGAAACACAAAGCTTGCTCTGGACACTCTGAGAATCAGCTGGGCAGCATTGGAATCTCTTCTGAGTGGCCACAGGAGCACACAGCTGATAGGGAACACTGGATGGAACATCAGGGCTGAAATTTTACCACATCCTAGAACCTATTTCCCTGTGCAACTGCATGAGGGCTAGTCATAGTCTTGCCCTAAATGAGGCTGCAAGAGCTTGACTTGCACTGAATTTCATATTAGCAATATTCAGTAACCACCTGCCTTAAGCCGAAAAACAAATGTGGTAACTTTCTAAGCATCAGTGCTCTCCATTCTAGTGGCTTTCACAAATCCATAGTAAAAGGATAGTTGGGTGGAATGAACAGATACTAAAAATCACTGGATTTGGAGATGCTACCTTTTGTGTTCAAACCAGGTTAATTTGTAGCTTAAAATCACCACTAGGAGAAAGCAGAGTGCTTAGCTGGCTAAGTACAGCAATTGATTGTAGTCTTGACTGGAAAACAATTAAACAACATCAAGATAGAGAAACACTAGTGGAATATTATAGAAATAATGTCTGACACTTTTCAGTAAAAAGGGAATTTTCTCTTAAATGAATTAAAGACAGTCTGACAGTGTTAGATAATAATCTTAACTTCATTATTAATTTGGAGAGAATTTAGAGCGTTGAAATTGATATGTCCAAATATTGTAACAACGAACTAGATTTATATATTCTTCATTGCAAAGTCATACATCCCTCAAGATTTGTGCTCAGCATCAGAATGCAGAAGACCACCACTCAATGTAAAGCTAAAACAAAGGGTAGGGAAATGACTAATCTTTCTCAATTTCTTTTGAAAGAGGAAACATAGGGCTCAAATACTCAAGCATATATGAAAATATCTTCTTCCACCCCACCAGACATTGAAGATATATTGATGTGAGAGCACTAAAGAAGGAGTTCAGCTTAAAGATATTCTTCCCTGAAAGAAGAAATTTTGAATTCTGGTATAAAGAAGGAAGAAAACAAAAATAATAGCCACGAGACCCTAAATTTTCAGCATTGCCTGGGATTTAGCCACACAATGCCCATTAAAATCAGTGGGAGTTATTAAAGTCTATGTGCAAACTCTGAAAATTTAGAAGAAAATGACAATCCAGACAGTGGAAAATAACAAACATAAAGTAGCAGACAAGATATTACATGAGAAAATGAGCAAAATATCTAACAAAATGAAAAAGCTGATGGAAAAGAGAAGATGGGTGCAAACGAGATGGTTGAATACATTGAGTTATGTAAGATTGTGAGAGAGAATTCATAGTGTTTCGGAAAATACAATTTCATCAGAAGCTGAAGGAAAATGAAAAGGAAGACAGCGGGTGTAATTGCCGTGAGGAGCAGCTTCCTGCTGAGACAGGAGAGTTTTACTATCAGCTCTACAAGAACACATCCAAACAAATACAACAAACATAGCAAAAATGTATAATAAAATCAAGAAGGTAGGACAAAAGGGCATAAGCAGACATGCCCTATACAGTGGAGAAAAGACAGAGCAAAGGGTGAGATGTGAGAAAATGACCTGTTCACAGATATTGTACATTAGCAGAGGAAGAAGACAAGTGGAAGACGCTGAGATTATACAAGGATAAAGAGTATATGTGCCCAAGAAATATGATGCTGGAGAACTAATTAGCATGTCCTCTGCAGTTTACATTTTTTTTTTTGCCAAAGCATCAAACATTTGAATCATTGTAGCACTGCCTTTTAACCAGCAATGAGGCTTTTCTGTAATCTTACTATTTCTGTTAATTTGGGAATCTGATCTGCAATCTTAAATAGCAACAGGGGAAATTAAATGTGAGGGAAAACATTAACTATAGAAAATTAGGCAGTGTAACACATTGACGATGTGCTGAGAATATCACTGAGGATATTCCAAAGTAGTCTTGACATTCACAATTTAGTCCAGATTAGGATCAGTGCTGCTATAATGCTGGTGGCTGGGCTAGAGGACCTGCCAGGGTTCCATTGTGACCCAATGATTCTATTTTGCTAAGAATCTTTGAAGAGACTTGAAGAAGCAAGTAACAAAGTTATAATGTGTGGTAAATGGAGAGTAGCTGAACCACAGACCAGTTAAATTACAAAGACACATTGGATTTACAACACACACATTAATGGTGACAGTTTAGACCTGAACACTAGCTCTGTGGAGCTCGAGAGCTTGTCTCTTTCACCAGTAGAAACTGACTCAATAAAAGGCATTTTCTCACCCACTTTCTCACATTTTATTGACTAATTTAACCACCGTGTTAACCTAGCCTTACGCCATAATGAGCAACTCCGTAATTAGTGCTTCACAAGTAACTAAAAACTGGTAATTTATTACTGTGTTTATCACTGGCAGTTTCCTATAGGTCAGAGAGACCATTCATCAAGAAAATAGGAAATAATTTGGTGTCACTTTGTAATGGTGAAATAATTGTTACATGAGGGGACTAACTTTCTAAACAAATGAATTTGGTAGCGGATGAAAATAAGAGCTTGCTAACGTTATAAAACAAAACAAACTGAAAAAGACACAGAACAGTTTGCGAGAAGGACAAACAGCAGGGGACACAGGTAAAGGTTTTGAATAGATGCCAAAAACTAGTAGGCACAACAGAGATAAATAAAATACACAGTGAAGATGCAATATAATAAAATACAGTAATTTGGGCTGTCAGCATGAAGGTAGAGAGTTCAGAATAGAAGAGAATGAGTTAGCTTTTATGGGATATTTAACCATGAACCGCCAGACACTGAAGCTGCTGCTGGTAATACATATTCAAATAAAACAAACATGTTATTGGCAGAAATGTTATAAAATCACCCCATAAACTTTTTGGTTGCATTTGTGGAATTTGTCCACAAGGTATCTGCAATTTAGTTTTTGAAGAGAACGTTTATTGACATTTGAAAAAGTGGTAGCTGGCATGCTGTGCTTCACAGTATCTCAGACAAAGAACTCTGCTTGTTCCTTCATATTAAGGGACATTGACCTGTGTATACTTACGTACAAGTACATTGGTTTAACATAGGGTTCCTACAGTGGAAAGACTAACACAATGACCAAGAAGCTCTCTGAATAGCCCTTGCAACACTTTTGTCTCAATTGTCCTAGAAAGGGGCTGAGGTGAGCAGCCTGTCCTGAGGAGGAGATGTGCTTCTAATCTCTAAACTCATCAAGATTTCTCATGATTTGTGTGGATCTCAGGGAAAGGCATGATCTGTAAATGCTCGGTGCCTTAATACAGCTGCCCTGCTGGCCTCATTCTTCTCCTGCTAGCACAATTTCGTCTGGAGCCGGGCTGCTGCTGGCTGGCTGGCTGCCTCCATGGTTATGGAATAGCAGTCAGTGGGAGGCCCAATTAATGTTAATGCAGTCTGAAGCAGCTTTAATTCCTGATCAAATATCCACTTGGAGAGCCTCAGGGCCAGCAAAAGATGCTGCTGCAAACTGTTTTTGCTCCACTATCCCAGAACTGTCTGTAGAGACACTATTAATTATTGGAGTACAGGACTGCAAAGCATTCCATCCTCCGTAAAGAGTAGATCTGGGTTAATGCAATTGAAGCAAATTAGAGCTGGGCAAGGTTTTACAGCCATAGTCTGTTTATTTTCCCATTTCTCCTGTAAGTGTAGAATTGTTCTCGGATGTGTGTCTATGTGTTTTGGCCAATCTACATTAAAGTCCCAGTGATGGGACTTTCACCATTGCCATTAGGGACTCTTCTGTTGTTAAGAGACCCCTGTTGATGATTTTTTTGCTTGCTTAATTTGCTTTTGTTATGCCTAATTTTATATGCTTACATTTTACATTACTTTAGCTTTAATATAGTGGGTTTACAAGAGCTGATATATTGAATTTCAATCTGTAAGTTAAATTCATGTACAATATTCTGGATCATAGTGTCCATGACCATTTCTAAAACATATTAATCAGGAGTATAAGGAGACAGTGGATTCAGTTATAAAAATAGGGTGTTCCACCAAATATATAAAAATAGCACCCCATTAGCCTTTCAAAGTTGTCTATCAAAAATACTTTTCAAGGCTCATCCCCAACCTCCCCCTGCACACACACACTGTATAGCAACAAAATTTAAGATTTGCTTTCATTTTTAATTTGTATAACACAATCTAAATGCGCAACATCTTTTCTCCAGAGATGATTGCAAGTGAAGTGGTTGTCCTTGTTCCTTAATGATTTCTATACAAGTTTTGTCAATATTTAGTATTTGTCTGCAAAGATCTGTCACCTGTCCTTGCTTTTAGCCAAACTTTGCTGCTGTTCTTTAAATATTTGAAGTTGTAATTACCTGCTGTGAACAAATCTTTGACAAAGAGGAAAAAGTGGATGATATTCTCTGCTCTCAATTATTATTGTATGAAGTGTGTGCATGAGTATGTGTGTTTAATTTTGTTCTTAGAGATGGGTATTATAATTTTATTCTGTTAGTTTTAAAAAGAGCTAGATGTCATCACTTAGCACTTTTAAAAATAGGTTTTATGTTCTCTGTAGTTTGATGTGCAGACTCAGAAACTTCCTCCACAAACTGGAAGCCAATTTTGTAGACTGGAAGCATTAGAAAGGGGATTGGGCTCTTCTTCACTTCCATCTTAGGACAGTTCCAAAATGAAGTTGTTTCTTATCATAGAAGTCTCAATACTTCTGGGTGGTAAGGCAATGCTTAGTAGAACACTCTTCTTTCCCGACGACTCAGCAGTTCTGTTATGTCCTCCTTGTGTTTGTTCTTCCTTTCGCTTTGTCATCCATAAACATATTCATGGTTGAATTCATGCCAGAGAAATGTTCAGTGAGACTTAGTGCAGGTATTCAGGAGTCAGAGGGGTGTTGTCTTTTTTCCCTTCAGTTGGCCAGAATAGCTTTTGCAACCCCCTGGAGAGCTTTATACTGGTTTACAGCCAGCAGAGATCCTCCCTGCTTCACCAGTGTGACAAAACAGCTCCATGAACCAACAGCACTGCTTCTGTGGACCTCAAGGTGAGAAGCATTAAGGGGCAAAACCTGGCTTTGAAGCCAATGGCAATTTTGCACTCTCTTATCATATTTTGAGCCCAAGCTTGTTCTCACTGGTCTATTCAGGGTTTTACACTGAGTTCAGGGGGTACAGATGTGTTGGTTTATTTGCAGGTTCCATGCAGCACAAGAGTTTGTGCCAAAATGCTCCTGAGCACTGTTTTAGCTTTACTTTTGAGAGCCAGAACAGGTACTTCTGGTAATGATGAAGTAAAACCAAGGATTATTAGCCTTTTTCAAAAATCTGACACCCACCCCTGCTAATTCAGAATGTTCTTGTTGAAATTGTAACATCCTACCCACTTCTTTCTCTAGGGCTCAAGCACTGGTCCGGTGGTGGTAAAGCTGGAAACTCATCACCATCTCTGTGGCTGCTTGTTTGAGTTCGGGAATGGATGTGCTGCACTTCACGAAAACATGCCCGTGGCTGCAGGCAATATGAAATGATCTCAGGAGTGTTGTCAGAGAGGCTGCTGAAGCACAGCACATATTTTAGGCACATCAATCATCTGTAAGTATTGCTGTAAAACATTGTACAATGGGGTTTAAAACACTTCATGTGCCTTCTAAAGTTATAGGCGCTGTGTGTACCTAGAAATGACATTGAGATGAAATCCCTGTTGTCTTTTTGGAATTCTGCAGATGGAGGAAACAAATTTTGTTTTCCCAAAATATGAGAGCGTGTTAGAATTGTTGGATAGATATGATGAAGAAATGTAGATCTCCTGGGCACAAGATCGGAACCTTCTCAGTATATCACAACTTGATCAACCCAGTCTCAAAAATGTATTAAGTAAATATTAATCAAAAGGTAACACAGTGATAAATCTTACCTGTGCTGAATTAATGTTTATTTTATCTGTGCCATAGCAAAAATTTCCCTTGTGTTACAGATAAGACCACCACAGTGTGGATCAGATTTGAAGATTTTCACCACGAAGTATAAACAATTGTCTACATTTCTACTAAAAATATTTAACGAGACACATACATATGAGAATACTTATTTCCTGGATGTATTTGCAGATTATTTAGTTTAAAATTAGAGAAACATCATATGTTTTTATTTTCTTTTTAAAATGTACATTATACATACAAACATAAAATGTGAATAAGTATTAAGTACACTAAGGGCCAAGTTTTGAATTCCTTACTGTGGGAAAACATCAGTTGAAGTCAATGGGAACTTTGCCTAAATAAACCCTGCAACATTTTATTCATACATGGTAATCTGAAACAGCTTTTTTTACTTTATTGTTAGCTATCTTTTGAATAACAAAACATTCAAATTTGAAATGCCTGTTGTAAGTTTTTATTGTGTCTCTGGGAGGTTAAATGCATTTGAGATTTTGAAACATCCAGTTGTACCAGAAGTTTCAATGCACTTACATTCCAAGAGAGAAACCCTATACAATGTACATACAGAAAATTTTATATGAGAGATATATGTGAAGAAAACTAACATGGAAGAAAACTAACATAACAGTAGTAATCTATTTAAGACTTCACTCTTCTAACCCAAAACCAAAGTGTGCTCAATTATTGTTCTGGGTTATATCTATTGGATTATTACACTGTAGTTTGTAGTTAATCTTATAGTTTAGTCTTAACTCTACGTACATATGTTTCTTTTGAATACAAAAGGGTCTGTTTCCCCCTTGATGCATTAGTTTGTGACTGTATTGGCAGAACAGACTTCTCAAATCAGGAATTTCCAAAGTTGAGGGAGCAGCTGGCTTATGGTAGCACTTCTCAACCAGAGGTCTGGGGCCCCCTGGAGGGGTCTGAGTAAGTTTCAGGAAGTCCAACAAAATAAACCAGAGAGCAGGGCCAGTGTTACTCACTGGGGCCCAGCGCTGAAAGCCAAATCCCAAGCCCCACTGCTAGGAACTGAAGCTAAAGCGAAAGCTTTGAGAGCCTCCTCACTGGACTGAGGCTGCCCAATCAACTTATCTTATTGGGTTCCCCTGTGGCGTGAGCTCCTGGGCAATTGCTATGCTGTCCACCACTAATGCTGGCCCTAGCTATTAATCTATTGAAAAACCATTGTGGCAGGAGTAGGTCCTGGAATTTCTATAGCTTGCCGGGGGAGGAGGGGCCACAGAAAGAAAAAGCTGAAATCCTCTGGCTTATGGGACTTGATAATGGGTGATGAAGCCATTTTCCATCACTAGTTTACATTAGGTCAACATGACTAAAATTATCACTGAAAGGCTGGTTAGTGGTAGGTGTGAAATGACTGGATGATTTTAGTCCATCTCCTAGATGAATCACAGTCACATGACAATAGCTGCTTTTCTAGAAAGTGTAAACTAGCAACCTTACTGTCAAATTCCACTGAGACCAGAAATATGACATTTTTTTAACCTGGGTCTACATTGCAAAATTCTGTTGATATAGCTCAGTAGTGTGGAAAATTGGACTCCTAACTCTCAGTGTAGACAGTACTATGTTGACAGGAGGATTTCTGCCCTTGACATAGTTACTTCCTTTCAAGGAGGTAAGGTACAAATGCCAATGAGAGAAGCTCTTGCGTGGACATAGTGGCAGCTTCTGTAAGTGCTACTGCTGCTGCAGTGCTGTAAGCGCTTAGAAAAATAACTTTTCTGATAGCGAAAGTAGGTCCTCAGAGTCAGGTTGAGATGCATTGAACTTGTCTATGCACACAAGAATGCACCATTTTAACTAGTAGTGTGTGTGGGGGGGGGGGAGGGGTTGCACTGATTTTGTTGAAATGGTGCAACTTTGTGTATGGACATTGTTACATTAGTTTACACCTTGTGTTTGTTGAGTCAGGGTTAAGCTAAACTGAGATAAGCCCAGTTTAAACAAATGTGTAATGTCTGTATATTCTGCACTGGTTTATCTCAATTACTGCAATGTCACATCTTTAGTTGAAGAGTTGTATACTTATATGCAGACTATGCCACTGATAGGGTAACGGGGAAATTTATAGGGATAGCTTGTGCAAAAACTGGGTATTATGAATAAACAGAAGTGTTCGCTTCCCAAGCTGTCATTCTACCACTTTCTGTAGTCCTTTAGGGAAAGATTCTTTGCTGCTATAAGTAGGTGGTCTCCATTGATTTAACTGGAGCTACACTGCTTTATGCTAGTTGAGAATCTGGCCATACATTATTTTAAAATAGAAGCTGAAGTGTGTTTGATTCTAGCCTGTTTTATATTTTTAGAAGATTAATAAAACAGTATATTTAAACGTTGCGTGTTAATCTACATTTCAAAAAGCGATGAAATCTGTCGTCAGAAACATTTCTAATGAATTTATAAAGAATATATTTCTCCCCTCAATATACTGGAAACTTAAATTTAATTACCAAGAGGTACAATAGGTTATGGAAAATAATCATTCTGCAAATGGAAATAGAACTCACAGAATTGCAGTATATTTGCAGCTACTGCAGCCTGAGCTGGTAGAATGAATACCTGTGAGATTATATTGAACAGCCTAGGGGTTTTGTCCAGAACATGGACAGCAGAATCCAATAAACCAAGTGTAATTAAGTGACTTATGTCCATGCTGTGGAAAACCTCTTTTTCTATGAGGGAAAATTGTGGAAATGTTTCCCTTCCTTGATGGTAAAAAGAGAATTTCCAAATTATAGTAGATGGTCCAAGAGGCAGGATCTACCAGCTAGTTGAGGAGATAATTGTTATAAATCCAGTACACAATTGGCACTGGGAGAACCAACCATTAATAAATAGGTTGAGATAATTGGAAAAGTTGGGATTCAGTAGTTTATAAAACTCAAATGTTTTTTAAATACACTTGGCTAATGTAAATCCTGCTCTAAAAGGGAATAGCTTTTAGCAGCTGGTTCCAGATGTAACTTGTAAAAGTTACAGTGAAAAGGTAATTATGTTGTAAGTAGTGGAAAAGCTTTTCTTCATCAAAGTGAGAGTTCCTTTACTACTGAACTGATCAATTAGCAGGGATAAGGAATCCACCTAAGGAAGAGCAACTCTAAACCCTGTTGCCCGTTCTGTAAATTACCTGTTTCAGGACAATCAGACCTTGCTCCAGGCAGATCCTCTCTCTGATGAATGGAAAGCCTACACCGAGTACATAGGCCACATGATTTTAGATGGGCTGATCAAAGCTATCAAGTATTCTCTTAAGTATCTGATTGAAAACACCAAGACATCATTTAAATCCACTCCTTTATTTGAAGTGCAGCTTGTCCTTAATAGCAGCAAAATGACTTTTAAACAGTATTTGGACCCGAATGTCAATGGCAATTTCTCTGACTTGGAGGGACTAATCAGAAACATTTACAGAAACACATCATTTATTTAACAGAGTTTCCAAATGTCTTGGAAAAGACACTTACCAGGTATTATTAGCTAGTATCCTTCCTTAAAAAAACAAGTTGACCCTTCCACAAGGCATTTAAATGTGATTGTTTTCTCCACCCAAAGTAACCTGCATTGAGTAACTTATGGAGGAGAGGCTTTTTACACATCTGTCATTTTCTACATGCCTTAATCTCTTCCTCTTTCCTTCTTGTATTAGTGAATCCAATACTTTTCTCCAGCCACCAGAAGGTGTTCTTGAAATTGCACTGCATGTTTTTAACCCTCCCTGGTTTGCTTGTCCAATTTACAGCATGATGTCCACTTCGCACTGACTCCTTGAGCAGTTGACCTATTTGCATAGGATAAGTTCTTTGATAGATTTAACCTCTGCTTTTGTTTGTGAAGAGTCTTAGGGTATGTCTACACTAGCTCGTTAATTCGAGCTAGGTAGGCAAATGGGGCAACCGGAGTTGCAAATGAAGCCCGGGATTTAAATATCCCGGGCTTTATTTGCATGTTCCCATCCAGTCGCCATTTTGAATTTTCAGTAGCTAGAACTCACTGCCGCGCAGCTACATGTGGCAGTGAAACTTAAATTCATCCTTAGTTCGAATTAACTGTTACTCCTCATTCCACTAAGGACTTAGTTCGAATTAACGTTTCACTGCCATGTGTAGCCACGCGGCAGTGAGTTCGGGCTACTGAAATTTCAAAATGGTGACCAGATGGGAACATGCAAATAAAGCCCGGGATATTTAAATCCTGGGCTTCATTTGCAACTCTGGTTGCCTCATTTGCCTACCTGGCTTGAATTAACGAGCTAGTGTAGACATACCCCTTGTGTTTACAAATGGATTCATTAATTAGACTTCTTGAACAATGATTTATGCAAACATGTTTCAGCCTGTGTAAGTCTTCAGAATTATTTGTGTTATGACTGTTGGTGTGTCTTTGTGTGCAAGCATACACTCACTGTGCTGTGGGATTGGTCGCATAGATCACCTGAAGTTGTTCTACTCCCTGCTATCCACAATCATTATTAGCATGACTATTCACCACAGTTTCTCTTTCTATAGACAAATACAGTTTTGTGTGAATGTTCACAGGTAGCAAATCAAAGTGGTCTGCAATAATATTAAAACATTTTTGCAGTTTTAATATTAATGAACATTTGCAAATATTTTTTGCCAAGCTCAACTCAGCTGGCAAAGGAAGCAAGACCCTTGATTTGGCTTCATTTCCGTTTTCCAAACTGAATTTATGGCAGTCACAATCAAGTGTTAAAATCTAATCTCAGATACAGAGGCCGTGGAGAAAGAACATATTAAACGTAAGCAGGTCACAATTGTATAAACTGCACAAAAGCAGCAACATTATGAAATACATGGGGAAAACTAAACAAAGAACTTTTTAAAAGCAACTAAATCAAGCAGAGCTGATGGGAAATGGTAATATTTTAAGGACTAACCCTTTGTTGTAGTTAAGGTGCTTCACTGCTCAGGTTGAGCAGGGGAGGTGCCGAAGTGGAATAAAGCCTAACTTTGCATTTCCCTACTCGTGGTCTAATTGTGTACTGAGCCAGTCCCCTGAGTACGGTAGAGCAGTCTGTTTGAAGGCTGTTGGCTCTAAGCTGCACTGATTCAGGAGGCTGGAACGACAATGGAATTGGTGGAATTTAGGGAAGATCTGGCCACATCTTCTGTTCTGCTACAATAACCCTTGTAGACAGGGATAGAAAGCATAAGAACCAATATACCAGCTGTGCCACCAGAGGATCCCTCTCCTTGAGGCCAGCTCCACAAACATGTTCCTTTTGTTGAGCAGTGCAAAGAAATTGCACAGAACCCAAGAACAGTATTTTGCATTAAATTGTCCTTGTGTCCTTTGCTGATCATTTGGGATGTCTCTGTCCTTGTCCATGCCTATGTCTAACATAAAATGGTAGCCTGAGGAGCAGTGTCACCTCTAATTTTTCCTGCCCCTGAGCAGAATGAATTTTCCTATGTGCACCAATGTGGAGGTAATGTGTGACATGGACGTTATGTGTGAAAGCACGTTGGTGTTGGTGCACATAACAAAATTAATGTCGTAGGATTGGGGGAAAGGGGTTGGTGTATGGGGGGGCTCAGGCCTTGGCTGTGAGGGTTGGGGTACAGAAGTGTGAGGGCTCCAGCTGGAAGTGAAGGTTCTAGTGTGGGGTTGGGGTTTAGGGACTCAAGGCTGGGACAAGAGTGTTGTGGTGCAACAGCTTTGGCTAGGGGTTCAGGCTCTGGAGTAGGACTGAGGATGAGAGGTTTGTGGTGCAGGAGTGGGCTCCAGATCCGGTCAGAGGATCAGGCCTGGGGGTTGGAGTGCAGGAGTGGGTACAGGCTCAGGGCTGGGGTATAGGCTAGGGATGTTAAATAGTGGTTAGGAAGCTAATCAAGTAGTTGATGGAATTTCCATTGACTACTGGATTAGTCAATAAGGAGGTTTGCTGCAGCTCTGCTTTTTACATGTATTAAGATCTGCAAGGCTCTTACTACATTTAAAAAGCAGAGCCACCATGGTCTGGAACCAGGTGCAAGCTGGAACAGCTGAGTCCCGGCTCCTGACCCCAACCCCCAGTGAGTAGCCTGGTGCCCACCATCAATTTCTCTAAGGCTGGTGGCTCTTACTACATTTAAAAAGCAGAGGCCCAGTATCTGGGACCTGGCACGAGCCAGGACTGGTCAGTCCCAGCTTGAGCCATTTCTCCTGCTGTGCCTCTGCCTCCCTTGCCCCCCTCGGAGACAGTGCTAGGGGGAACCGGCTTCTAAGAGGCAGACAGTGTGTGTGTGGGGGGAGAGCAACTAGTAGAGTAGTGACTTGACTGCCCGATAAACCCAGGCTTGGGTTGGAGTAGGGGATGATGGCATTGGGTTGCAGGAGGTTGCTCACAGCTGAGGAGGCTCAAGGTGGGGACAGGTAGTTGGGGCTCAGGCTTATCTGGGTGGGTCCCTGTTGGGGCCAATGAGGGGGCACCCTTTCTCCTGGCCTTGGTAGCTCAGAGCTGGGGCCAGTAGGCAAGGGCCTCTGTTCCCCAGCTGCAGCAACTCAGTGCTGGGTTTGGCCAGGACGGACTTCCGCCACCCACTGCAACAGCTTCAGGGCTTGGGAAGATATCTCTCTGCCTACTGCAGGCCAGAACCCCTGCAGGGGGTATAGTCGGAAGCTGCGTGGCTAGCAGGCATTTAGCTAAAGGGACTTAGCAGAATGAGAATAGGACCTCTTTCTGCTAATTATTGGCTGTTTCTGCCCTGAACAGCCATGCAGTCTAAACAGATAAACCCAGAATTGGTAATCCATGAATTCAGAAATCATGAATAGACCCCCAGAAGTTGGGAGACTGACTAAAAAAAACCCTATTTTATTTTGACAAACCCCACACATTAGGTTGCTATCTGGTTTCTGAGCCATTAGGTTGAACTTGGTCATATTTTCAAGGGTTTCTCTGCAACCATGAAGGCTTGAAACTTCCCAGGCAATCTCCTGCTACCTGTAACTGAGACTTGAAGAAAATCAATACATGTAAAGAGATGCATTAACATTGTGGAAACGAGCGACACTGCAAGAGGGAGACAGGGTGAGGAAAGGGAAACAGCATGGAAGCAGAGTAAACAGTGTAGTGGTTGGGGAAAGCCACAGCCGTGCCATGTGGTTTGAGGGGCTTTTGGGGGAAGCTGTTGGAGGGTTTTAATTTTTGTGGGGTGGGGTTTTGTTAGGAGAAGATGAGGAGGCAAGGAAGAAGGGAGGGGGACATTTGTCAAGAAGGGAAGGGAGGAGTAAGGAAGGGAGGGCAGCTGGAGAGTGAGCCTGAGAAGAGAAAGTGAGGGAAGGGGGCTTGAATGCAGCCTTCAGAAGCAAGTCACAGGGAGGAGCCTGCCATACAGGGAGACTGAGCTTTACACTGTAAATTGTACCTGCCATTAGAACTCCAGCCAAAATAATCTCTCACCACATGCTATCAAATCAGGTTCCCAACCAAGGCTGAACCAGTCCCCAGCATAGTTTAAATCCGCATTACTTCTAGAACTAGCGATGTGAGCTTTACAATAGCTAGGGATTTTCCCTGTATCAGGGGAATCCATGGGTGACCTTTTAGGGGAGCTCTCCATTCCTACCAAGGTGACACAAAGAGAATGGAGCTAGGGGCCAGGATCTGGCTCAATGATTTCAATATAGTAACAAGCCTTTTCCTGGTAGTGCGTCTTTCCAGAATCAGACCTTCAGTCTTTGGATGACCAGGTGATATCCCACCCACCTTTACTATCTCTCTGCAGGGATTTAAACCTTGCATTTTGGGCAATATGGAATTCTTGGTGTGGGGTCTAGGGACTCTGTCTCTGGAATCCAGTCTCTTGAGACTCTGCAGAGGCTGATTGTGGTGGCATATAGAACTTGGTTGAAATAAGACTTACAGTGGATATGAGAGCTGAAAAGATCAAAGCAGAAGGTATTATGGCTGCAGGCCCTTTCTCTTTTAGAGGAGGCTAAATTCCCTTTTTAAATTAGCTACCTACATCTGGAGAGAAAGGGAATGTATCTTTGGATGCTCTCCAAACAAAGAAGAATAAACTGTTCCCTCTTTTAGTAAGGGGAAGAAATTTAATGACAGAATTCATTTTAATATCACCCCGCCATGCTTGAAAGCAAAACTGTGTTTCCTACAAAGGATCTGGTGCACTTATATAGTACCAGCTTTAGGGTTAATCTAAAATCACCTTCAAGTTATCAGTGTGATTAATAACAGCCAATCCCAAAACACTTCCTGTGGTTTACTTACAGAAATCAAGGAGCTCAAGAGACTTGCTTAACTTCACTGTTCAGAGCCATTCTGTTCCTCCCTCCTTTTTACTGTCTGTTTCATAGGTTACAAGCTCTTTGGAATAAATACCTTGTCATGTTTATGCTTACTATAGTGTGGATACTACACAAATAATGAACACCCACTTATCAGAGATAAGTGGGTATGGGCAATGGTATGTTTTGTAGTCAGTAGATGACAAATAGTCACTGAGTCATTTCATTTTTTTAAGTGCTCCAAAATATTGGCATGGTGGATGATAAACCAGAAATTATTAAACCCCAACCAATCACATTCAGCTTATTCAAGCAGCAAACAGTGACCCTGATTATTAATTTACATTTTGGATTATCTGCTTGCCACTGGGCTAACTTCTCGGGGCCTTGTAGGTGCCTTGTTGTTTGGCTTCCAGCCCACCTCCTCTTAATTTAAATTAAATCACTGACTCCACTCATCCTTCAAATTTATTTGCACTTTAGCGAGATGTGGATCAGATGGATACCCGGGAAGGAATCATGAGCAATTGGTCACTGTTAATGTTCAGGAGAATCAAAGCCACTTTAAGAAATACAGCTACTTATGGATGGATGATAAATCTGAATTTATGGAGCAGTTCTTCTTCTGTGGAAGTTTTCTTAATACCAAGGTGCTGGAATTGTATGCAGAACATGAGCTATAGAAATGCTTGCCCAAGTTAGCACACTTTAATGGACAAGTATTTAAGTTCTTGCACTTTCTTGCGTTTTTCTTTCTGGTGCTGATAGAACAGCTATGAAATCATTATTGTGTAGTTTTTTCTTTAAGATCCATGTTTATGATACCCTATACAAGGTAGTTAGTGAATATGAAAATCAGACTTTCAAAGTGTCTGGTTCTAGGCTGATGTTAAATCTTTTGAAATAGCTTGGATGAATAATATTATTTAAAAATGCACTTGGATGTATAAGGAACATCTACTCAACCAAGTAACTCACAGGTAAGCTAGTCTGAATTCTCTTAACTGGTTTTGTTGGAAATGTGATCCTTTGATCAAAGAAGGATGAGGAGGACTGGAAGCAAAAACACAGGACTGACCCCAGCTCTGTCCTTGGTCAGGTCTATGCTGGGGAGAAAGTCAACCTAAGATACGCAACTGCGGCTATGTGAAGCTACCTTAGATCAAATTTTCCTGGAGTCTCCATTGGCAAGAGGTTGATGGGAGAAACTCTCCCATTGACTTCCTTTATTCCTTAAGACCCAGTGGGGTACTGGAGCTGATGACCATCAGCTATCAATTTAGCAGGTCCTTATTAGACCCAGAAGATCAATCTCCATAGCATCAATCTCCTGGTAAGTGGAGACAAGCCTATAGACTTATCATGCGACCTGAGGCAAGACACTTAACTTCTTTGCAACTACGTTTCCTCACGTGCATATCATTTACCTAATTCATTGAAGTGCTAAGGCTTAATTTATTATTGCTAGCAAAGTGCTTCGAGGTCTTCAGATAGAAGGTGCCACATGTGTGAAATACATTAGTTATTTCTTATTTATTTATTATTCTAATGTAATTTTGACTTGTCTTAAGTACTAAGGATTTCTAATACTTCTGCCATTTGCCTATTATGCATGTATGGCTGAATTAATACTTAGAGACAGAGCCATGCTGGTGGAGGAGGAGGGTTCACCACCTGAGCAGCAGTGGCTGGAGACATGCTGGCTAGGCACAACAAGATTACAAACCATAGTAAAGGTATAATGAATGCTTTGAGTAACACAGAGACGAGAAAAGGTGACCTTGGCTGCTGTTTGAAAGGGTATAATTTGCATTCTCCTTAGCTCAATCATCCTTTACGGGGAGTGGGCCCTGGTGTCACACGGCCTCTGTCTCAAACCTTTCTGGGTCATTCACCACAATGGGCAGTGCTGAGCTAGCCCCTTCGTCCACCACTCCTTTTACATTGGAGTACCTGGACCAGCTCCTTGCTACCACCTGAGTGGGAGCACTCAGAGAAGAAGAAAAAAGAGATGTAGGGGCAGATGCTACCACATCCTGCCCAATGAGAGAGCTGGTGTCATACATATGGAATGCAGTTCTTGTCTTATAAAAAAACAACAAAACACAATGCTTTTACATTTGATTTGATTGCATTTACTTGTTCATTAATGTAATTGATGTGTGTGGCTTGTCTTAAGTTTTCACACGCGCCATGCTAATTAACTGTTGACACTTTTCTCACATTATATATCATTAGTGTTACTGAGCTAGAGAAATTCATTCATGGAACTGAAAAAGGTTTACTAAGACTATTAGAGGAGGCGGCTACCCCACTCTGGTTAAAATATTGGGGCATCTGATGGCTCTACAGGATTAGCAATTAATATCATAACATTTTTCAAACCCTTAAAATCAACTCCTGAGCTACTCAGAACCTATGCACAGCAGCTATCAAACCAGATCTATACAGAATTGGCAGTAAGGACTCTGTGTGCCACACACAACACTTTTTGTCATACTTAGAAAATAGCAATACGATTTGTACACAATTTTGTAGCCTAATGTTGAGAGAAATTAAACTTGGCGCTCTTTTTTTTTTTTTTTTTTTTTAAATCCAACAACAGATCACGGATCAAAATGTGAAGTCCCTTTTTGCATTCTGTGCATCCTGTCAACAGGGTGGCAATCTCTTTACAATCTGAGCTGAGAGGAAGGAATTCTTTTTCCATGACTCCCTAAGTCATTAAGGGCAGTGGAGCTACTCTGAAAAATCTCCAACTACTGTAGGGACATAATCATTGGTGGGGCTGCCATCACAGACTTTTATCCAGAAAGGATCTACATGGTCATCAGCTCTGACAACAATCTCTTGTACACTGTGGAGCTGACAGCAAAGAACAATTTGCAGCTAAAACTTTTGGATAGACCAGGACTGGCATGTATGACTGTGAACTTCCCAAAGTTTAGAAATGCTTGGCTTTTGGGTTTGCGTGATTTATAGTAAAAACCCAGGGACTGAAAGGGACCCAAATCCAGAAACAAAACTAGAAAGCATAGGATATATCACATGATTTCGGGCTGAGAGCTGATAAGCTGTAAACCGTATGACTCGTAATGGTTTTTTTATTTAAAAATTAATTTCATCGCTCTTTTTGGAATTTATTTCTGTTTCTATTTCTGCTAATAAGCTGATCACGTTGTCAGCCTCAAGAGCCTGATACAAAACCCATTTCAGTCAATCAGTCACAACTGACTTAAGTGGCCTTTGAATCAGGCTTCTAATCAGTTAGAATAAAACCATCACAACAAAAACATTATTGTGTTTTATTGAATTTTATGGATTCATGAAATAACAATAATCATTAGAGCTGTTAAGGATATTTAGATTAAAAACAAATTTGATGAAAAAAGAAAAGTGTGTCTAGCTTTTATTTTTCACATGCTCTGATTAGCTCTAATAATTACTCCAGGTAATACACTGAAATTATTGCATCTAACAATAGTGGATTCAGCGTAAAGTCATATGGCACATGTGCTGAAAAATCTTAAAGTTCAGTATCTTATTTGTTCTGTAGTATGTTTATCAAAATAACAAAATCAGTTATTTCAAACTGTGCACACACTTTTGTGCTATTTATGGAAAATACTAAGAAATTCCTGAGTTGCACAAATGTAGAGAAACACTGGAAGAACTTAATTTCCATTTTTGCTTTTACATTTAGATTTTAGTTAACTCTTGATCTATAGTGCAAACATTTAAAAAATGTTTCAAGGCAAAGAAGTTGTGTGTTAATTTCATCTCAGTGTTATATTTTATGAATAAGACACACAGAACCCAATTTTTAAAGGAGTTTCAGCTATTCCTTGGTCTCTGCAATGGAAAGTTTTCTGGGCAAACAGTCGAATTAGGCCCTTGTCTTGCAAATACTAAATTTTGCAGTATCAGGGCACTACTTGTTTGTATATGCAAATCGAGTAATTTGGTGCTTAATTGACTCATTTGCATGAATGAATACCTGTTTGCACATTTTCTGAATGTGTGTGTTCACAAATGGTCTGATTTTATACATTTTTTGAAAGGCCTCTGTTTGAAAGGTGGGCCGTATTCTGTAATTTAGGAGTTTGTTGAGAAAATGTTGGTGGGCCAAAAGTTCTATCAGTGTTAATGGCATGATTATAATATTAGACCGGGTATTCTACAAGTTAGAATATTCTCTGAGAAACAGAAATCTTGCCTTGATCCTTGTTTTTCAAAAGATCAAAGCTCTAGGCATGAAACAGATAGAAGGAGCTGAGGGGCGGGGAGAACCTAGCATAATTTCCAGGAAATTTGTAGATCTGTGCTGGGTATAAAACAGAGGGACATTTCAAACTGATTGCTTTACTTTTCAATTCTAATCTTTCAGGCAGTCAAAATACTTGTTGGAAAACAGGGTTTTACTATGGAAATATGTTCTTTAACATACAATTTGTAGAAAGATTTCTTTGTGTCCTTATTTATGTATGTATTGTCAATAGATTGCTTGTGTTTATTAAACTTGTTGCCCAAATAAATGTCAAGTCCTGCCTCAAATAAGAACCAGTAACCTATTTTTCAACAATGAGACACTGGAAAGGCTATATGGTCTAGTTACATTAAAGAGCTGGTAGTATCGGGTACAAGACAAGATGACTCTGAAAAGCTTGGTCTGTGCTATCAATAAAATCCCAAATAACTATTTGCTTTTGTGTAGCTGCTTTTAACCTGTGGGGATTAAACATATGTAATGAAACAATCCTAAACATGTGGCATCCTTGGGTATACTTACTGTTTACCTATGTTCAGCATTACTTCTATTGCACCTGTTTGCTGACACCTGTTGTCAGCAACAGGTATTTTCTTAGAGTATAGAACTTTCCTGAGTTCCATAGATCACCAAACTTTGTGACCTGTTTGGGCAAGAAGTAAAATTGTGAGCAAGCCAAACACCTGCTGAAATGCAGCTGAATTTCTGGATATATGAGGGCCAAGTTCTGAAAGCACTTTGTATTGGATCTAGTGTCTACTTCTTGGAGTTTGAGGGAAGCACAATGCCATCCAGTACTAAGTGTTTGTAGGTTTGAGCCCTAAATTATATAAACCAAATGAGTAAAAATTGGTTAAGGCTTTAAGATCAAGTCTATAGTGTGTTGTTGCATAATTGGAGTGTTTGGTACTTCTGAAGTTTCTTTTCTAAGTTAAAATATCTAAATATGTTTTAACTAGAAAATGCAGAATATTATAAAAACACTTTTTTGTTGTTGCCATAATTCACTTTGGAAATGACCGTGAGTAATTAATCCAGTTTGCCACTTAATAAGGAGGTGAAGAATAAATGATCCAAAGTCAGCTAGAACATAGACAAATGGTTGGGGAATGAGTGTGTGTATGTGTATTTCTGTGAAGGAAGGGTTGTTTGAAATACAAGCTGACAAACAGTATCTGCCTGTAATGTGGTTAAGAATTACCTCAAAAGTGGAAGAACCTTAAAAAAGATTGCCTTCACTGTAAAGCATGAAGTGGCACCTCTGCAGTCCAATGAAGTATCTGTTATCAGAAGAAAATGTGTACTTTTTTGAGGTGAGATCAGTTCTGTGCTCTGAACCAAATGATTTTTCGTTTTTTGTTCTGATAACAAGCTGGCGGCAAGCTTCACTGAACTGAGAAATTGTAAACTCTTAGAAAAGGGCTGTCTAAAGATAACAATTCAATGTTTCTTGGTAATGTATTCTGGATGAATCTGATAATTTAAAGCCCACTTCACCAAAATGGGAGTGACGCTCGCGTCCTCTTTATCTTCAATTATGTCTAATCTGTTTCTAATTCAAACGTGGTGCTGCTGTTGTCAGATCAAATATAGATTTTGAATGTTTTATGCTTCTCCACTGGGAATGTTTTAAATGTAAGCGGGCTGTCTGTCAGGGCCGTGCTGGCTGAATCTAATAAAATTTTAGGTAAATTTAAAGGAAATAAAAGTGTACTTAAAAATGAAATGATTCATGGTTCATGAGATGGAACATATTTAATGAATGGCAGCTAAGGAAAAGTTATGGGATAGTCTCCATGGATCACCTACTTAACCTCTAAGGAGCCCTTCTTCAATAAATATATTGTATCTTTCATGTTAAACAGCAGGAGTTTAGTAACAGGTTTAAACATGAAGTCCTATTTAGGTTTGATGCAATGGATGCGAACAAGCATATGGATAAGGTAAAAATATCTATTGCTTTTATAAATTATTGTGAAACTTCCATCACCGTAAACAGTCTGAAAAACACAGCTGCAGCCTGCCGTTAGTATGCAGCATACATTAACATTTATTGATGTACATAACCCATTCTTTCAAACACCAAAGTGCTTTACAGTGTAACAGTAAATAACGTGACATAGAAATGAGGGTATCATTTTAAAATCGATCTTTAAACAAAGTGATTCACAAGTATATGTGAACAAGAAGGTCTGTTCTCAAGGCTTGTGTGAGAAATACTGTCTTGAAAAAGATTCCAAAATCTTTTTTTCTGAATTTGACAATTAGTTAATTAAAGTGTCGTGAATTTCTTCCTTAAAATTCCATTGTCTGTAGATTCGGATCACTGGGAGGGAAGACCTAGCTTCATTTGTTTAAAAATGTTACTATTGAAGTATATTCCCAATTTTAAAAATAGATTTTTAATTGCAAGGCTGGCTGTGATATAAAGCCTAAAAGTGGACATCTTTTATCATCATAGCATTTCTCCCCTTTGTTACTTCAGGGCTGCTTGAGAATCGTTGATTGTGGGTCTTGATTTACTTATTTTTATTGGGTTGAGGGAGGGAAGCATATGTTTAACTCCGCCCCTTCCAAACCCCTAGGCCAAATTCTGGTTCAAAGTAGCTAAGAAGTGTGCATCTACTTATACTGGGATAGAGAGCCAGATTGTGACTGTTCCTCTTGACTGTTCCTGTGACCGGGCAACTGGGAGATGGGAAGGGTAATGAGTCAGCATAAGCGTCAGTCACAATCAGGGCTGTGAAAGGTTTGCCAGGTCTCTGGGCAATGGAGGGAAAGGGGGCCTCTATGCCTTCAGGAAGGGATGGAGTCGAGGGCAGAAGAGGTGGGGCTGAGGCTAGTCTCCCCCAGCTAGAACTTCAGGGACACTCTGCCCATGACATGTGAGGTTCCAGGGGAGATTTAAAGGGCCTGGTGCTCCTGTTGCTGCCATAGTAACAGCGGCTATGACTGGAAGCCCTGAGCCCATTCAAAAAAGTGGGCCCCCGAGCAGTTGACCTCTTTGCCATTCGCTGTCAGTGGCCCTGATCACAATTGCCATCTCTATACTTGAATGGAACGACTCCCTGTGTAAAAGGAGCCTCTGGCGTGGGTATTGATCCAGCAGCGTAACAGGGATAAAACACTCTGTGTCTGGCACCTGGAAATCAGTTTCAATTGCTTACTGGTACTCCTGAGTGTTACACTTTTGTTACACCCTCTTCTAGGGTATGTCTACACTACAGCACTAATTCGAATTAGTTAATTCGAACTAAGCTAATTCGAACTAGTGCATCTAGACCTAAAAACTAGTTCGAATTAGTGTTTTCCTAATTCGAACTAGCATGTCCACATTGAGTGGACCCTGAACCGAGGTTAAGGATGGCCGGAAGCAGTGCCTGCAGGGCATCAGATTAGGACTCAGAGCATGGAGCTGCTGCCTCAGGCTAGCCGAGGGCTCTGCTTAAAGGGACCTGACCCCCACCCCAGACAGTTCTCAGGGTTCCCCACTTGCTTGTCTACCTCGATGAGGGACAGCAAAGCAGTCCTGGCTTGGAGTGCCCGAGTGCCCACACTCAGCCATCACAGCACTCGGTCATCAGCCCGGCTGCACTTGCCGCAGGCTGCCATCTGGGGTGGGGGGGGGGGGGCGGGTCAATCAGGGGGCTGCAGGAGAGCTTCCACCCCGAGGAGCCCACAGACTCACCCCAGTCCTCCCCATCGGGGGCTCATACCCCATTCCTCCCTCACCTCCTTCCACTTACCCCTCCCTAGCCCCCCTTCCTGATGTACAAAATAAAGGACACGTGTTCAAAAATAGAAACTCTCTTTATTGAACAAAACTCGGGGAGACTGGGAAAAGGAGGTGGGAGAGGGGAAGAGAGACGGTGGGAGAGGGGAGGGCAACTACAATGATGAGGGGTTTGGAACAGGTCCCATATAAAGAGAGGCTAAAGAGACAGGGATTTTCAGCTTAGAAAAGAGGAGACTGAGGGGGGATATGATAGAGGTCTATAAAAGCACGAGTAGTGTGGAGAGGGTGCATAAAGAAAAGTTCTTCATTAGTTCCCATAATAGAAGGACTAGAGGACACCAAATGATATGAATGGGTAGCAGGCTTCAAACTAATAACAGAAAGTTCTTCTTCACAAAGCAAATAGTCAACCTGTAGAACTCCTTGCTGCAGGAGGCTGTGAAGGCTAGAACTAGAACAGAGTTTAAAGAGAAGTGAGATCAAGTCATGGAGGTTGGGTCCATAGAGTGCTATTAGCCAGGGGGTAGGAATGGTGTCCCTGGCCTCTGTTTGTGGAAGGCTGGAGATGGATGGCACAAGACAAATGGCTTGGTCATTGTCTTCAGTCCATCCCCTCCGGGGTAGCTGGTGTTGGCCGCTGTCGGCAGACAGGCTACTGGGCTAGATGGACCTTTGGTCTGACCCAGTACAGCCGTTCTAAGCTCAGGGCTCAGGGTCAGGGGTCTCACTGGACCACCTTGATTTTCATGCAAACCTGTTCCTGGGTGGCCAGGGTGGCAGCTATCCTGCCCTAGATGGCCACTTTCCTGTGCCTAGTGCGGAGGTCGTGGATGAGGTCCACGATCTCCGCACTAGACCAGGCGGGCGCCTGCCTCTTGCGACCCCGGGCAGGCTCCTGGGAGCCGCCAGCCTGGTCCTGGGAAGAGGCGGAGGGCTGGGTGGCAGCGGGTGGCTGGTTTGTGCCATGCCAGGTGCAGGGTCTGCTGGCTGCGTGCTGGCAGGCTTGCACCTGGCATGGGTACCATAGCCAGACCATGCCCCTTTAAGGGTTCCGGGGCCGGGAGGGGGGCAGAAGAGTTTCCCTGGTGGTGCCCAGAGTGGCCACCAGGGAAAGCTGGGGAGGGCTAGCCTCCCACTAGTTCGAATTAAGTGGCTACACAGCCCTTAATTCAAACTACTTAATTCGAACTAGGTGTTAGTCCTCGTAGAATGAGGTTTACCTAGTTCGAATTCAGCGCTCCGCTAGTTCGAATTAAGTTCGAACTAGCGATTTGTATGTGTAGCGCCTATCAAAGTTAATTTGAACTAACGTCTGTTAGTTCGAATTAGCTTTGTAGTGTAGACATACCCCTATTTCTAGAGATGCCCCTCTTCCCAAAGGGAGGAAGAATTGGTGAGTCCCTGTCCCCTTTCCGCACCTCATGTTTGTGTGGAGCAGGCTCAGTACACTATGGTGGGAAGCCCCCTCTTAGTGTTTCTCCCAGTGGCCAGCACTGAACAGATTGGAAGAATGACTTCTCTTCCTGATGAAACATCTCAGTATGATGTTCTGATTCTCCCTTTTCATCTGGGGTGAGGTGAACGTCATTTTCCTGTCACTGCCAGTAATTGTGTCTTCATGACACCTGCCCAGGACATGGAATGGTAGGCAGACTGAGTGGAATTCTGGGCAAACCAATCTAGAGTCTTCGCGAAGTATTTGCAGAGCATTAGTCCATTGTTGGTAAGATGGTCTAAAATTGCATTCTTACAGGCCACTACACATTGCAAACCTAGAGGCTGAGTTGAAAAATCCTCAGGAAATGTGCAGACCTTTTTGAAGTAAGTGTGCCAGACTATAAACAGCTGAAACAATCTGTGCTGCTGTCGTTCTACTGAAGTCCGTGTGAAATATTGTGCTTTTTGTACAGATATGGCTTCATCTCTGCAGTAGCATTCATAATGGGGAATATAGGCACTCATCTTAATCCTTACTTCCTGCTTCACTTAACAAAAGAGGGGAGAGAATGTAATGATGTTAGTTTGTCTTGATTTGGTTGGAATGAGGGGCATTTGGACCGTTTTCTTAAGAATTTAAAAAAAACCCTAACAATTAATCCCATTCTGTTACTATTTAATACCATGTGGTCACTGCATATCTTTTAAAACCAGTTTTACCTCATTTAAATACTGGTATATTTTAGAAAGACGATGCTAAAGTATTTATGAACATGTAATCAAAATGATTAAAAAACAGAGGGGAAAAACAGATGCTGTGGAAGCAAATCAATATGTTGTTTGATCTGTTTTTATATCTGATGCTTTGAAAAAGAGGGATTTTGTATATCAGTGGTGAACGTTCAGGAAGGAATTAAGAGAAGTTTTTTCTTTTCTTCTGTCTTTGTTGTGATCTGTACTATATATGAGTAAGTATGTACACAGTAGTTAAATGGAAGAATTTATTATTAGTAAGGGAATCTGCCTTTAGGGCAGTGGTGGACAGCCTATGGACCACTGGGGTTCTGGCCCTCTGGACATTTTGTTTTATTGTTGCCCACACACAGGGTTACTAGATTCCGCTGGTTTCCATCTGCGTATTAGTAAAGTGACACACACACATAAAATGCGGTGCGTGCAGAGTGCACACAGCATTGATTGTGAGAACCGTGCGCTCCCTCTGCATCCAATTTGAGCGCAGCTACGGTTCAATCAGCACTCACTCAAATTCTAAGTTCACAAGCATAGTTAGCAACATATCCTATCTCAGGAGATGATCTTGGTTATGACAATCTTGGGCCTGCTGAGATGAAGAAGGGCCACTCATGTGGCCCATTCACTAGCCTAGGTTGTTTGCTGCTGCTTTGGTTCTGGTTTTCTGTTTGTCAAGCTGTCTGGCGTGGCTCATGACTGTAAGGGCACAAATCACAAAGTAGTTATAAGGTCTAAAATTAGACTTTGCCAGAACAATAGCAAATGTGAGCTCCTGAGTCACTATAACAGCCTTAACTTGGAGTTATAGACATCCCACAGGGGCACTCTTGCCACCCAGGCAAGCTTGTCTCTGACAGATGGACTCATACCAAAAATTACAACAATATTCAGCTTATTCTCAGTCACTTACCTTATGTCAACTGTACTTCAGATCTCAAACTGGAGACAATGCTTGTGCCAGTCATATAATAAACAATCTGAAGGCTTTTTAACTACAAAAAAGAAATGATGTATTTAAAAGATTAAAACCAACCAACACACACAAATAAGTTACAGCCTTTGGTTTGAAAAGAGAATAGAAATTTCTGTAATAAGTAATCTCTGTATGTCCTCTAGGGCTAACCCAAGCTAAAAGCTAGGGACCCCATGTTTATGCTTAGAAATCTTCACCCCCGCAGACTTCACACAGCACTGGGATAACAGTTTGTCTTTAACAGGAATTTGTATTCCCTTCCCCCAGTGTTCAAGCTGTAACTGGACAGGGTCTTGTTCATCTACCTTTTTCAGGCATTTGGGGAAGCTGTCAGCCAAGTCTTTTGCGCACAATGGCTTGGCTCATGTTTGTAGACTTTTTTCTTTTTGTAGGGGAGGAGATAATACTTCATGTGGTAAACTAGTATTTCACACATGGTCATGCTTCTTACCTGACTATGGGGGATGTACAGTCTTAGGCTGTGTCTACACTGGGCCACTTATTCCGGAATAAGCTGCGAGCTGTCTACACTGGCCCTTGAATTTCTGGAAAAGCAACGACGCTCTACTGTACAAAATCAGCCGCTATTCCGGAAAAACTATTCTGCTCCTGCTCGGGCATAAGTCCTTATTCCGGAACACTGTTCCGGAAAAGGGCCAGTGTAGACAGCCCAGTAGTCTTTTTCCAGAAAAAAGCCCCGATCGTGAAAATGGCGATCGGGGCTCTTTTCCGGAAAAGCGCGTCTACATTGGCCACAGACGCTTTTCTGGAAAAAGGGCTTTTCCGGAAAAGCAGCCTGCCAATGTAGACGCTCCTTTTCCGGAAAAACTGAAAATGGAATAGTATTCCGTTTTAAGCAGTTCCGGAAATTCATGCCAGTGTAGATATAGCCTTAGTGAATGTTTTTATAGTTACAGAGCAAATATTTAAACATTACCGTATAACATGGGATATACATGTTGTAAGTAGGCTTAATACATGCAGCATCCAATGAACGTTCCATAAAGTCTAAACACATTCTTATAACATCTAATATCTATTTTTACAATGCTAACATTTGGGTGAACCAGACTGGTTTCCAGCTGTGCATTTGTCAGTGCTTAGTGAGGCTTTGGGCCTTGACGTGAGCTGGCACCAGGTCTGCAAGTGTCACACTGTTCCTTTTCTCTAATCTATTTATTCTTTCTGGCAAGAGCGGGGATGCTCAGTCAGAAAAAGGGCGGCCTCACGTAGAAGCAGCTACTAATTCAGGAGTCTAATTCCTCAGCCACAGGACACAACGAATTCCCTGTAGAGCTCAATGGGAATTCTGCTATCCTGTGACTAGAGAATATATTACAAGGTGAGGTGGTAGGGTTTGGATGGAAAAGAAAAATACTGATGAGCTTCATCAAGCTGGTTTGGGTTACCTGGCTCTAACCTTCCAAAGATTGCCCTTTACCTACTCCTAGTTAGCTATAAGATGAGTAGCGGTAAGAGGTTTTCTCTTCAATTATTTCAGCCTTAACCATAGAAGAGCTGCTATTCTGCCATATGGCCCATGTGTGGGCCAGGACAGTAATTCAGGGGATATGCCTGGAGAGCACATTTTCCTGAGAGAGGTTGGAAAGTCATAGCCCTACCCCTCTGCATCTGCCAACAAAGCAAGCCTGTGGCAAGCATTATTTGGATGGAGTGAGCAACTTGTGCAGTTACTCTGTGTAGGAGAGGAATGGCATGAGCTCTAATTCTCGCTTGAACTCCCCATGGAATGATTCCCAGGCTATGCTAATCTAACCCAAAAGAGCCAAATAGTTAGAGAGTTCCAAACCCAGACCCTGGTTCTTTCCATCCCCAAACTATGGGACAGCTTAGCTCTGGCTCTGAATTCTTTGTCTTAGGGATCTTCCTGTTACAACCCAAAATACAGCTTCTCTTTTCTTTAGTAAAGCTAGGCATGTGCACCTGACTGGATTCTGCAGAGCTTCATAACCTCGGCAATCCCACTAATTTCCGGGTCTTATTTTTGAAGGGACTCTTTGGCTGTGTTGGTATAATAGAAAACATCTGTTCTTAACGGCAAGATAGCTCAGATAAAAATCCTGTTAGACAAAGGACAGTTTGTGGTTTTCATATGTTAGCAAGAGGAGTTAAAGACTAAGCTTCCCCCATAGTCTTTAGCGCCACCTGCTAACTCATGTCTAAACTACAATTTGTTTTTGTCTTTACTAGAATAGTTAAATCAATTTAGTAATAATTCATCACAAACACACCTTTTTCTAAGGCCTTGTCTACACTTACTGGTAGGTCGGTGCTGCGGGGATTGATCTCCTGGGAGTCAATTTAAAGACCTGCTAAATCAACTTCTGATCACACTCCCAGCAATTCTGGTACTCCAACGGATCGAGAAGAGTAAGGGGAATTGATGGGGGATGCCGCGGTAATTTGAATTAAGGTTCGTTGCTCTATTCATGTAGCTGGAGTTGTGTACCTTAGTTCGACATTGCCCCCTAGTGTAGATCTAACCTAAGTTAAGACAAGTCTCAATATGCTAGCATAAAGTTATTGAACTTTATAATGTCTATATTGCTGATAGGGTCTAAAATCTGTTTGTATCCCATATGCACACACAGTGAGGGAATTTTGAATGTATACTCTAAATGTAAATTCATTTGTATGCATCAGTGATAGTGAGCAAAAATTGCCAATGCAAAGCTGTGCAAATTTTACAGCCTAAAATAAGTGGTTTTGAAAGTAAAACCCAAGGAAAGATTTTGTATAATTCTTGACATAAAATAGTGTTGTTGTTTCCATCATAAATAGTCTTTCAACATGTAATGTTCTCTGACATCTGGGATTCAGTGCCAGGGAAGCTGACAGTTTTGTACTGTTCTCTCCCTGCAGACAAACACACATTTTGGCCCATCTAATTTGTCCTCATCTTTGGAACATAGGATTTGCTGTTCAGGAGCAGACCATTGTCTAACACAAGTGTCCAACAATTAAGCCAACAGCTAGTGCTTCACAGAAAGATGAAAATAAAGACACATACCCCCCTGCAAAATATACCAAGAGTAAAACTGGCTTCCTGAACTGAAGAAGAGCAAGAAACTATTCAAAACTAGTTAAACTCTTATTTCACTAATAACTTTTTGCCCTTCATGTCTTGTCTAATTCAAATAGCTCTGAAAAACTCATTCTATAGCACTTCTTACAAAAATTAGTCTAGTGAAAAGAAGCACTTTTGGTCCACCAAGATACACGTATGCTTGAACAGAGTGACAGCATGTTCACACTTCCTAATCTGTTTCCTTCTTTCCACGCCTCCTTACTAGCATATGCTATAATTTAATTGATCACATGTATCAATTAGATTGGAGAGCAAGTCCTTCAGGGCAGAGACTGGGTACTTCTACACAGCAGCATTATTTCGGAATAACTTGGTGTTATTTCAAAATAACATAATGTGTGTCTACACTACAAGCGATTATTTCGAAATAATGATGAGCTGGAAGACTTCTTACTCTCAACTCCTGTAACCCTCATTTCATGAAGAGTAAGGGAAATCAAAGGAAGTGTGTTTTTCCTTCAACTTCCGTAGACAGCGCCAAAAGTCAAGTTAAGCTATTTCGACTTCAGCAATGCAATTGGCATAGCTGAAGTTGCTTAGCTTAATTCGACCTTAGCCCTGTTATGTAGACATGCCTTGTGTGTTTTCTGTGAAGTACTTAGTACTCTCTTAGTACTATAAAATAATCATCTAATAGAATGTTTGGCTACTATAATAGTTTTCCAGCAAAAGTTATACAACATTTTGACTGTGATCAAATGTTATATATTTGCATTAGAAAATACTCCAAAATTGGTGAATTGCGCAGGCCTAATTGTTTCAATTTTTCTCACCCTCCATTATCTTTATGCATTACTGATCTCCACAGGCATTTTAGGGATAGTGTCTAGTGTGAAAAGGCGTGAGGGTCGGTGCAAAAACTATTGTTCCTTGTTCATATAAGCAGCGTGCACCTGAATCTGCTCCATTTTTACCTATGAGGCTAGGCTGCTCTTCATGGAAGGATTTTGTTCTTTCTATGATTATCTGCTGCTTGTGCTGCTCATTCATAGTATCATCAAACCAAGGAGCATTGATGAGTGGGCACTGATCCAGACTTTTGGATCTGATAGGAACAGGCTGCAGCCTTGATACAGAGCCACCATCTTAACGTGTATAACAGAGCCAGGAAGACCACACATACCAGGGAGCTGCCGGGTTTTTCCAGGTGGAGGATTTTCAAGATGGAAGCAATAGTTTTGATTGAACACACGGATTCATGTTGATAATATTACTACTGCTAATGATACTTAGCTTATTTGTATGGCGCTTTTCATCTGGAGATCTCAAACTGGTTTACAAAAGAAGGGATTATTATCCCATACTACAAGTGGAGAGGCTCAGAGAGGAGTGTCTTGCTCCAGGTCATCCAGTAGGCCAATGGTAGGAATGGGGTGTGGATGACTAGACAGGGTTAAGTATAGTGGCTGTGTGATTAGCACTCTGTGTTGTCACATAAAAGAATACATTAGATTCCCAGGGGTGTAGTCTCACTCCATGAGTTGACAAGAACTGGCAATATTATGGAGGTATTGGAATAGCTAGTAAGTATGGAGGACTTGGATATTTAGAGGAATCTGGACATACTGTGTACCAGAAGTATAAGGCAGCATGAAACAATTAGGCAGGTGAACATTTTTTCTAAGGCAATATTTTGTATGGCAAGTTAACTATTTCAAGTGGACAAGGTAAAATACTGTCAAAATACAAGATATTAAAAACACTGATACAGACGAAGAAGGAACTTGGAAATATGCATTTCAGCTTTCCTTCAACTATTCTGGACTTTTGGCCTTTATCCTGAACTTGTTTATGAAACAATTATGGATGATGCCATCTGCAAACTGTGCCATATTATGAGCGCAAAGTTCAGACTTGGTTTAACTGCACTTGCAAAACAAGCACTACTAGTTCATTGTAACTCTGGTTCAGATAAAAAAGCAACAGCAGTATCTGCATTAGTGGCACCTGCATGAATAAGCAACAAAGAGCACTGGGAAGAAAATGCTTCCTACAGTACTGTATGCTTTCTTGGTGTCCTACTGCCTGCCTGATTTTGTGCTTTCTTGGTATTTGAAAGTGAGTGGTAATGTCATTGCAATGGTATTCCTAGGCATTGCTAGAGTTTGGGGCATTGTCCTTATTTCAATTCTGAACTACTATACATGGCTGTAAATAGTGCCATGGGCTGTCATGTGTTATACAGGTTGCCAGGTGGAAACTAATTCTTTTGACCACTTGATAAAATGGAGAGCATCAGTTCTAAGATAGGAATCGTTATGGTCTATTGTTAAAAATCTGCTTGCTAAGAAGTAATATTTCCTAAGCCATGACAAAATGGATACAGACCTAGAACCATTATGACCTATTATGCCAATAGGACATTTGTTTGAGTCCTGAAGTATTTATTTGCATTATACTGTAGATTGCTATGGACCCTGAGGAGCTGTTGTGTGGTTTGATCTTAAGAAGTCCTTTTGGTGCACAGATAGGCAGAGATTCTCTAAACTGACTGGCAAAGCTAGTCCAGAAAAAACAGTTCCGTTCTAGCTAACATAATTTAGCTATTCCAGAATAATCCCCTGATGTGGATTTTATTCTGGAACAATTATCACACTTTAGTAGAGTAATTATGCGGAAGTCACTTTTATTGTTTAATAGTGTCCACATTGGGAGTTAATCCAGAACAGTTATATTGAAACATTTGTTATGGAATAGCTATTCTGGTCAATTACTGGTCAATTTTCCCATGTAGCTAAGCTCTTAGATGCTTCCAGAAAGGGCTTTCATTTGTATCTGAGTACAGGCAGTCCCCGACTTACGTGGATCCGACTTATGTCGGATCCCTAGATACGAACGGGGTGAGACAACTCCCGCACATGCGCAGCAGCATTCCCGGGGCTCCCTCACCTGGGTCCTAGGATCCTCCTCCTCCTCGGGCCGGCTCCGACTGGGGTCCCGCAGAGCTGCCGGGCAGAGGAAAAGTGCCTCCCCACGCCCGCTGCCCCCCCCCACCCCCCTGCCAGCAACAGGCTGCCCCCTCCCCTGAGCAACAGGCTGCCGAACAGACAAAAGCAGCCTCTCCGCCCCTCCTCCCCTCTATACATGCCGGGCTCCCGGAGCGCCCGGAGAGCAGCAGCGTCCCCGGGGCTCGCTCACCTGGGTCCTAGAATCCACCTCCTCCTCCTCTTCGGCCGGCTCCAACTGGCCTCTGCCTGCAGCAGCTGGCCACAGGGACAGGGATCCCGCAGAGCTGCCGGGCAGAGGCAAAGTGCCTCCCCATGCCCGCTGCCCCCCCCCCGCGGCCTCGCATCCTGCACGCCTCCCTCCTCCCCCCCTGCCAGCAACAGGCTGCCCCCTCCCCTGAGCAACAGGCTGCCGAACAGCAGACAAAAGCAGCCTCTCCGCCCCTCTTCCCCCTATACATGCTGGGCTCCCTGGGCAAACAAAGACTCCACCAAAACAAACAAAGTGCTGGCCTCATTGTGTTAGCAAAAAAAGGACCCTCCTCCTAGAACCCTGGGTGGTGTGTGGAAATAAAGCTATTAGCTCAAAGCATGGTGCAGAGCTGTTTGGTATTTGATGAGTTACTCCTTTAGTCCTGAGTTTGTCACAGGGACAGAAATAGATGTGAAATCTTCTGAACAGGGGAACAGACAGCAAAACAAACATTAGAGGGGAGTTAACCTTTCCCTATGCTATCCAAAACTAAAAAAAATGTTTGGCTAGAGTTTCCCCTACAATATGTACCAGTTCCGACTTACATACAAATTCAACTTAAGAACAAACCTACAGTCCCTATCTTGTACGTAACCCGGGGACTGCCTGTATTGTTAAATAAGAAAATCCATGAAAATACCTAAACAATATGTTCAATTACATTAATGTTTAATCATAAGCAAGGAAATCAGAGCTGAGAGAACATTCATAATACTCCTTGTATACAGGATGAATCTCTGGTCTGCAACATACGTGGTCCAGCAGGACCACAGATGTTGCTGGACCAGAGAGTTCCTAGACCAGAGACCTCCATCTTAGGGCAGCTGCATCCTGGCGGCCCCAGGGCTGGCAACAGAACCCTAGTGGGGCCAGTGGCCCAGGGCAGAGGAGCCTGGTGATCTGTGACAGACCTTGGGAGAACCCGGAGTTTGTTAGCAGAGGGGTCGACCTCTTCTGGCCACAAACTCCCTCCTTTGGGACTGGTCACGTCCCGAGGGTGCTGGACCAAGGAGGTCTAGCCTCTTTTTCTATTTCTGATTTCTCCAAACAGAGTGATCGAATAGTATCACACACAATATGCTGTAGTAGTAAGTGCAACACAGTGTAATCAGAGTATTAATTCTTCATCTTCAGGTACGTGGATGTGTTGAATTTTTTTCTTAATTTTTAATGCCACTGGACCAAATTCAACCTCAGTATAAATAGGAATAACTCTTTTTTGACTACCATGGACGTATGCTTTATACCAGTGCTGAATTTTGGTTCATTCTGTTCTGAAATTTTGGCAATGTTTTCTTTCTATAACACACAGAATAGTCTATCACACAGACTCAAGAATACAAATCTTCAGATTATATTTTAGCATGATTAGGTTTTACATTTTGAAAACTATTTTGAAAACTATTTCCTCATTATACGTATTTATACATAAACCCTCTGAAAAGTTGGAAACCTTGCTTTTCTCTTCAGATGCCAGTCTGTTTATAGGCAATAATGTGCTGTGGTGCTGTTTGTTTATATTTATTTGTTTATATGTAACCTTTCTGCCAGGTAGCGCCGGCAGTAGCCAAGGCTGGGTTCAATATCTAGGGTTCCTTTTCATCCATCCCACACAGAACTGGCTTGAGCCCCCACCCAGTAGCTTGGGAAATTCACACACATCCCTAAGTGCTTCTGAAAGGCAATACTTCCTCATTTGCAAGCACAGAATCTGAGCGTAGAAAAGAAACTTAATGAAAGAGGGGGAGAAGTAACATGACATTAACTTGGGAAAATACCACAAACAGCGTTCATAATCAAACAGTGAGTAAATGTTCCAGCTCAAGTGGATTGAGCAATGTCCTTTGCCTCTCAGGCTCACAAGTCCAGCAATGTAAGTGTCCCATTCATATGCCCAACCTTTCTCCATACCCCACTCACAGTTGCTGCCCTTGGTCAGGGCAGACCAGAGCTCAGAGGTGATTTTCAGAGCTCACCTCCCACCCTGGGAGAGTGGGGCAGGATAAGAGGTGTCTCACCAACACTGTTGGCCATTCACTGCTGCTCCCGCCAGCTGGCTGCCAGCCGTGTGCTCCTGCCAGCTGCGCTGCTGGCTGCCTGCTGCAGATGGGTTTGGATCTGGGTCAAACCTAGTGATTTCAGCTTCTCAGCAATTTCAGCTCTTGGCTCATAGTGCAGGCTAGCAGAAAATAGATACCCCTTCTGGAGTCTGTTTTAGTTCTATCATTAGAACAGGGGTTGGGGGAAGAGAAACAGGTTGAATCAGTCTTACAGTTCATGCCTGGAGGGCATGTAGCCTGCTGGGTCAATCTCCCCCAATCCAATCCACTTGAGTCTGGAAGGGAAAGGCTTGTCCATCCGAGATTCTTTACAATGGCAGTCTCTCTCCTGTAACAGATATGTGAGTAGAACAGGGAATATTTTATCAAATGTGATCAGATTATTTTCTTTATTTCTGCGTTTGTTGGACTTCTCTGTGCTGAGCATGGGTAACTACCCCCATACACTGTAACTTTTCAAACTAAAGCCCAGCAAAGCAATTCTCTGTGGGTTTTTTTAATTGCTGTGTAATATCTAGCAATCAAATAATATTTCACCCAAGAATGTTTTCTTTGATTTGTTAACAAAAATCTCCTTTTTTTTTCAGACCTTGATCTGATTCCTGTGTCCCAGATGGCAGGAGGTTTTGTGTACACATGCCTAAGATTGCAAGATCAGCTATTAAGAAAAGTTACACATTTTTTTTCAAGCACTCTCCAGAGGGCGTTAAAGAGCTTGGGGTACCCCATAGTAAGAAATTCCCAAATGAATCTTCCTGAGTTCTCAAACGGGCTTTTGCATTTGGTTGATGGCAGAGATACCAATCCAAGGCCTGTGACTTTGGAAAGTTTTAAAATAGAAGCCTTTAGTGTCAGGGTATTTTAAAGTTTCTTGCAGGCCCCCACCTTCTGCACTTGAAATGCCAGAGTGAGGAACAGCCTTGATGGTTCCTTTTTTCCCCGATGTGATTATGTCCTACAAAATGAAGTTTCTTGATAAAGAAATCCAGACCTGGGATGTTAATATAGGTTTAGAATCGATGTTAAAATGTGTTGTCTTCCTTAAGGGCTGTGTGAGGAGCAGGTGCTGGCAAAAAGATATGAATTCAACATGGGTGTGTTTGTTCAGGCATTGCTCAATGAAGGGAACATTGATTAAGCTATAGAATTTTTAGTAGTAGGTGTGTCTGAGATGCAAATGCACCTTGTTTCCTCATCTTTCCTTAGTAAGGTATGTCATTAACAAAGAAACCATGATAGGGATCCTGTCAGTCCTTCAGCAGCACAGGGTGGAAGATGAAATAAAAGCGTGGATAAAGCAGTGAAAGAAATGACAATAGAGGACGTAGATGGGGTAAGTGTCACACAATAATAATCCGCTTATGAAAAGGTAGATGACAAACTGAACCTCTCTGGTGTTCTGCAGGTTCTTGTGCAGATTAACCCCCTCTGGGCTGTCATGGATATTTCATATGAACAGCATCCTAGCACAAGTATTTCCTTAGTGTAATTTGATGAAAAACTTGTAGACATTACAGGAGAGCCGGGCAATGGTCCATTTTTGTATAATTGTCCAGGATTTTCAAGAATTACCAAAGGGTATTTTTGTGCTTTGGATTGTCACCCCAGTATCAAAGATTTCAGGATAGTGAAATTATGTTGATCTTGAATAATTAAGAACAGAGAACGTTACCAAGGACATGGTTTAACTATGGACTGTCTGGCCCTATTTTCATACAATATATAGGAGTGTAAGCTAAATCCAGTGCACCAAAACTGTTATGGTTTCACATAAGCAATAAAGGACATAATCAAGTACCCACTGAATTCAACAGCAGTCTTTCCATTGATTTCAGTTGCTTTGGATCATAGCAATAATAAATAAAATACAGAGTGTGGGTGCCCTCTCCCCTTAATTTCATTGATATTCAGCACTTCACAGGACAGAGTCACTATTTAATGGAATCAAGCTCTAGGATGGATGATATTGTGTTTTACAATCAGGGAATGTTATCTTGAGATGATCTAGAATTGGATAAAAGATCATTTGATTGTAGAGAAACTGCTAGATGCCTCTGTGTGCATTATTTTTAAATCATAATTTAAAAATTATATGAATGAAAAAATGTTGAGAATGCAGCTGACATAAGAACGGCCATATTGGGTCAGATCAATGGTCCACCTAGCACAATATGCGGTTTTCTGACAGTGGTCAGTGGCAGGTGCTTCAGATGGTATGAAGAATAAAGGACAATTATCGCATGATCTATCCCCAGCACCCAGTTCTAGCTTCTGGCAATAAAATGGTTTAGGGACACCCAGACCATAGATCCCTGACTATCTTGACTCATATCCAGGGCTCGACAAACCGCTGAATCTACTTGCCCGTGGCGAGTAGATTTCAGCCGGTCACTCCATGAGCCCCATTCACCGATGCTTCGCGCATGCGCAGTGCAGGGCTGGTGAGTGGCTCTCGCCGGGGTTTGTCATGCCCGGCTCATACATATTGGTAGACTTTGCCTCCAGGAGCTTAACTAATTCTTTTTAAAATCCATTTATACTTTTGGACACATCTCTGGCAATAAACTCCACAGGTTGACTGTGTGTTGTGTGAAGTAGTACTTCCTTCTGTTTGTTTTTAAATCTGTTGCCTATTTGCTTTGTGGGATGGTCCCTGAGTTTTGTGAAGAAGTAAATAACGCTTCCATATTTGCTTTCTCCACACCATTCATGGTTTTATTGATTTCCATGACACCTCCCTTTAGTTGTCTCTCTTATAAATGGAGCAGTCCCAAACTTATAAAATCTCTCCTCACATGGAAGCTGTTCCATACCTTGAATCATTTTTGTGCTCCTTTTTTGTACTTTTCCCAATTCTAATATATATTTTTTGACATAACTACTGAAATTCCGTGTAACAGTCAATGTATGAGCATATCATGGATTTATATGGCAGTATGTTATTTCTGTCTTATTTTCTATCCCTTTCCTAGTAATTCCTAACACTGTTCGCTTTTTTGACTGCTGCTGGACACTGAGCAGATGTTTTCAGAGAACTATCCACAATGACTCCAAGATCTTTCTTGAATGATAATGGTTAATTTAGATCCCATTATATTGCCAGTGTGCTTTACTTTTCATTTACCAACAGTGAATTTCATTTGTCATTTAGTTGCATAGTCATGCAGTTTTGTGGGATTTCTTTCTAACTCTTCACAGTCAGTTTAGACGCTTATGGCTGGGGTGACTGAAAAGTGATAGAAGTAATAGATTAGATGGGGCTATTTGAAAAATTAAAGATATGCATCAAAGGCAAGATTCTCCCATATTAAGTATGTTCCACAAATAGGATTCCCAGTCAAATCAATGGAACGCCTGCAGATAAAGTGGTGCAAAACCCAAGTCTTATATGAGTAAATGATAAAGAAATGATAGAAGATAAACAAGAAATTGAACCTGGGTCTTTAGGTTGGGGTCCTAACCACTGGGCCATCCTTCCTCTGAAATAAGTTAATTTGAAATCCCTGTCATTTTAGCTCTAAGTGTAACACTCATCCAGTCAAGGAACAGAGTCATGACATAAATGACCTTTTGAACAATCAACAATTTTGAATTTCAAATATTGAATACCAGAAGATTTATCTGGTGCCACTCTGGTCCTTAACTCAATTTTTTTTCTTCATTTAAATCATTGCTCTTGGGTGGGGCTGGGGATGAGGGGTTCAGTATGACGGTTTCCCTGGGAATAGAGAACTATACCAGTCCTCTCTTGCTGCGACAGCTTGGGCTAGGGGAGAAACACTTTTCCATGGCTGCCGCAGTGGTACATGTCCAGGTTCATCTCCCCCCTGCTCTCTCCAGACAGATTAGGAATGAAGCAAACTGCGTTTTCCCCTAGCTCCCTGATGAAGGGGAACAGCCAACTATGTTCCCATGTGAATGGGGGAGGGTGGGGCTGCAGCCCCCTCCCATAGCCTCCCTAAAGGGAGCCTGGGGGTTGGGAGGCTCAAGGCTGGGGCTGTCCCAGATACAGGCGGGGGGGAGGCGAGGGAGCACTCACAGCTAGCCCCTTTCACCTTCCTGGTTATTCTGTCTAGTTTCTTTATGGTTTTATGCATCCCCATACACATGAGGGGTAGAACTTCAGTCCCCCTCCCCAACCAATCTCAGACCTTGCTTTAAATTATGATAATAGGAAGCTGCATACCAAATTTGGTGGTCTGAACTCTTACCATTTAGGAAGCATTGTTGAACAAATGCTGGACAGACAGACTCGCTTGCTCATGGACAAACTCTATCAAATATATAGTAGGTTTGCCAAGGAGCTTTTTTTGAAAGAGGTACAGAGCAAGTTTCTTGCAGCAGTCAATCAGAGAATAATTTTAAATTATGTAAATCCATCTGAAAAAAGTGAGATCAATTTTGAATTATTTAAAGCTGGCATAGAACTCAATGCATAGTGCAGGATGTAGGTTAGCCAGTCAGCAAGACCCATAAGAAAGAACGTGGGCATGAAAGATCTGAAACTACAACTCTCATAAGGCAATGTAGCACCTCCTGCAGATGGAGAGATTAATGTCAGTCTGAAACTAGATATTTTGATTTTTCAGACATTGACAAATAAAATATTCACCACACAGGAAATTCTAATGTTTCATCTGATTTCATTCCCCAAGAGGATCAAAATATAGATGATATTTTTATTAAGCAAAAAGTTCCCAAAATTTCAATCAACTCTAAATTGGGATGTGAAAAGAGAACAAGAACTTAAAGTAAGAAGATAGTTGGGAGCCCTTCTGTCTTCTTTCCTCAAGGAAACACTATTATTTTCTTTTGGGAGAGGCTGCTCCCTGTTTCCTGCAAACTTCCTTTCCTCCTTATTTTCTTTCCCCCTTAGTGCTCTCAATTGTCAGATCTTCAGGCTCAATTTAAGAGATTCCAAAGGGAAATTAACCAGTGTCCCATCTTAATTTTCCTCCTGTGCTTTCTTACCTGTCTAAGCAAGATCAAGCTAATTGAAATCTCTTAAGCTTCTAGATAAATATGTGCTGTTAAAAAAATAAAAAGGTTGAATTTTACATTTTCCCACCTACTTTTTTTTTTTCTTGGGAAATGGTAATTTTGTTTACCTTAAAATTCCTGCTGGCTGAGGAAAATAATGCAGTCCTAGCCATTAGAAACTGTAGGTGAGTCAGCTGCAGTGTTAACTTTCCCATGCTGCTAAACTAACGATTTTGACCTTGATGTGAATGGATCACTCACTCAAGTGATGAGAGTTAATTTCATCTTCATAATAGCACAGGGTTCAACCTTTTCACAGCAAAGACTGTTTCAGTGAGGCCAAATTATATACAATCGCTGAGTAATATGAGCAGTGATCTACTGCTGTGTCTTTGGATACAGTCCACCAAAATCATTTTTCTTAATAATGGTAGGGATTATAAGGAGCTCAACTTAGTATTATACCTTGTAAAGCGTGTGAGATGTGCAGGAAGTGCTGAGGGAAAGCAAAGTTGAAGAAAGATGTTTTTGTTCTGAACATAGTTGGTTCTACTCCATTCCTCTCCCTTGTGGAATGGGTTGCCAAGGTGTGGTTCATGCTTCTTTTTAAGTTTTGCCCCTCATATTCATGAGCCTCTCCCAGGACTCATTGTAAATTAGAGGAATGTGGCTGCTGTTGGACATTGTGGAGGAAGAAATCATATCTCAGCCATCTAGGGCTAATCCCTCAGTAAATTTTACATATCACATCTCTAAGTCTCTGGACTTGTAAATCAGTGGGAGGGTGAATGGATTTATTTCTAAACCTCAAATATAGAAGTCACTTACAATTATAGCCAGGACTGAGTCCAGTAAGGTTGGGTGCTTTCTTCTGATCAGTCACAGATGCAAGTGGGCATTGGGTTTTTCTTTCTAGTGGAAAATAGGCTTGAAGAGGTATCCAGAAGATGAGAGATTCTTAGAACATGATAAATTATACCTCTAGCAAGTTAAAGAAAACCAGCCTTGTGCCTAAAGGAAATGTTGATTGAGGCATTTAGAAGAAACAGTGTGCAAAATCATGGAAGCTGTAACAGCATAGGAAGATAGGCCATGGATAATTGATAATCTTGTTCAAATGGCTTGGATGGGCAATTAGAGCTCGTGGGCTGCTGATGCTAAAATTGCCTTTGAGCTTCTTGAAGAGGGGATTGAAACTGCTCTGAAAGATTGCAGTCATGAACAGATGTGTGAAAGTGATATGCAAGTATAGAAAGTAAGATTATTATTAGTAACAGTAGTAATTTGACACTGTCCCCCATAACATCTGAGGTTTAAATTTAAACTTGCTCCCCTGCTTGCAATTTTCTTAGGGAACAAGGAAACCTGGATTTGTCTTGATCCTGTAGTGTGTCCCATAAAGACTTTTATCTGCACCAACTGTCCTTTACTCCACTGGGATTCTGCATGGGCACAAGGTTTGCATTTGGAGATCTCGTTGCAGGATTGGGGCCTTAGTATATTAGGAAGTCTGTGCCAAAGAGGTTTGTGTTTAATCATATTGCTGCAGAAAACATGTTTTAAGCTGGTGTTTTCCAACATAAAAAGCTTTACCATCAGCCACCATAATGTTGTCAACAGTCACCATTTTTCTATTTCATGGAAAAAGTATTGTTCTAAGACCCTGACTTCCCAATTTCTGCTTAGGTTTATTTGTGCAGACAGTAGGCCCAGATACTAGGCTGCTCCCAAAGAGCTTTCTGTGCAGCTCAGGAGAGGGGCAATGCAAAGGTTCTGTTAAACAACCTTCCTCCCTAGGATAAACATCCTGTGCTGATCTTGCTCCTTGGAATAAATTGGAGCAGGCCGAAGACCACTGTAATCTAGGCTATTTGCCAATAGCCTGCTGGGGTTATGAAAGGTTGGGATTTGTGGGGAATAAGGCTGTCTGAGCCATGACCTCCGTCCCCAACCCACATTCCTTACAGCAGCAGCTGAGATGCAGAGTGGCAAAGGAGGTGCACAACCCTGGGATTCCTTTATACAAGGCAAATCCTATACTGGCCACATCAACTTACTTTCCATTGTCCCTTTGGCCAAGAAGACTTAATGCCAGCGAATCAGGGCAAGATTTTTTTTTCATGGCAGCTATGATAACAATAATTCAGATTCATTTCCAAATTCTTCTTCTTCATAATAATAATAATAATAATAATTAATAATACTGTTTGTGTGCTATGTGATAGATCTTAAACACCTAATGCCATAGCACACTGATATGCAGTAATGAAAATGAAACTGCAAACCAGTATTTGTTCATTTTGCAATGAAGTAATGGGCACTAGCTGCAAAGTGTATTTTTGGACTAAAGAATCAAATTAAAGTGGTAAGAAAACAATATCATCATAACTTTGGCAAACTAATATGCTTTGATTAAAAACACCAATAAATGTGTCTTGGTACCATAACTGCTCCATTTAACATTTGACATATAATAGGTTTTCTCTCTCTACTCCAAGTGTAATATCTCCATTGAAATATAATTATTTTGCAGATTGCTCAACTGAATGCCCTTATAAACATGCTGTTAGGGAACTCACCCTGGTGATCGTCAGAGCATCGTGACAATGTGCACAATTGATATACGTGCTAGGGATGTTGTGCCCATGCTTATAGCAAAGAAGGTAATTTGTTGCAGAGCAATTACCCTAATGCATTTTTAAAAGCATAAAATAAAGAATATTTTCATTTGTTGAAAAGGTATTCTGGGTGCTTATGTATGGCAATGATGGAATATTTTGATTCAGTCAATTTTATCCTTTTTGGGAGCTGTAGTTAGATAATTACATTTACCAGTTAAAATTGCCATTTAAAATATATTTAGATATTTTGCCTAAATGTTTAAAAATGGCTTTACAAATGTATGTTGTAATGTGACAGCAGGTTTCTCATTAATCTAGCTCCAATCACACATCTGTTAACAGGTAGTTTGGAAGTTTAAAAGCATATGGAAGATAATATGGCAGTTGTATTGTGTTTTCAGACTTCATTTCACTTTTGGCCCTCAGTGTTTCCCCGGTTTCTGTTCTGGGAATAAACAAAAAAGAGGTAGGAGGATTTGAGGGGGAGAAAAGCAGGAGGAAGGAAGAGAAGACCAAAGGGAGGTAGATGGTTGTTGACCTAGGCCAGGGCTAAAGTCCATGTGCGCCAGGAGAGAAAGCCCACTATACTAGTAATTATTTTTTTTAAAATGAACCTTTTCTTGTGCTGCTTTTCTGGAGCAGCAGCAGCAGAAATGAAACAGTAATCATCAACCTCCAGTCTGACAGAAAATCCTCCACGTTGACGAATGGGTTGTTAAGTCACATATCCCTTTTTAAGAACTTCCACCAATGAAAAGCATTATGAGCTGGATACAAAGAGAGCCCTGTCTTGTGAACAAGGCCAGGGGACAGTCAGAAAATGTTTAACAGTTTTTGCTTGGTGAAACTTCCTGACTGCAATAATGGTCACTTCTGGAGCTATATCTATCAGGGTTGTGTAGAGAGAAGGAATGCAAAATGTCTAAATCTGCCACAAGTTATGCGTAAAGTTTACAAATGCACACAAAACTCTAAGATCACATTTCAAACCATACTTGCTGGACTATGTAATTTAGGCCTCTCTCTCTCTCTCTCTCTCTTTTTTACCCTAAAGATTTTCAGTGGACGAGCATTGACCTATCTATTACAACTACAGGTGGGATGAGGACCTGGAGACTATTTTGTAAACATTTAAGATGCTCAGCTCAGTATTCTTGTGAATGTCTTGGGAACACTCCCCACCTTGTGATTACTCCTCTTACTGCTAGATAAGGACAACATTTAGCAATCATAACCCAGGAGCTTTAACAAAGGAGTCATAGAACCTCACAAGTAGAGTTTCTGATTGTATGTAGTCGCATCAAACACTGAATAATGTTATTCATGGTTATTTGGGACACTGGACGATAGGCAGTACTAAATTTCTTTGAATTTATGAAGTTTAGTATAAGGCTAATTTAAAAAAAATCTTAAACAAATCTATTTTCTTCAAAATTTGTCCTACCTCATCCCTTATGTTGTACTGCTACAATAAGATGATCGGTTTTTCTGAGTGATAGTTGCCCATTCACAGAGGACTCCTACCAGGAACTTGTAGTGGGGAACATCCCCGGTAGTGCTGGTCTTCCCCACACCATTACCACACATAAAATACTACCCCCAGGATACTGTTGGAGGAATACTGATTCAGTTCTTGAATTTGAGAACATGGGGAGCAAAAAATTGTGACCTATGTTAAATTATTGATTGAAAATGGTGTTCTCAGCCTTAATAATCATGACTTGGATCACTTATGTAAAAGTAGGGGTTTCTGAGAAGCCTCGAACACTGGGAGTGTGGCCCAGTAAAAAGTGCAAGATGCAGCCCAAAGTAACTCTTGAGAGTGAAAAATATATCTAATTTAAAAGAAAAGAAAGGATAAAAGACCTCAGTAATTATTTTAGTGTGTCTGTAATGAAAGCTCTTTGTCCAGGACAATGGTCTTTTAGCCTTGTTAACTGGTATTCTGTAAAAATGCGTAAGACTGTTAGAGTTGCTGAACGAAATCCATTCGACTGAGCATAATCACTTTGTTGTGGTGCGAGGCATAATAGCAGTTGCAGCGAAAATTTGCAGCAATTTTAAATATTCTTTTCACTGAAATTGTTTATCCACATTGCCAAAGCCTTTAAGGAAGTACTGATGTTTTTCACATTGTCAGGAGCAGCTGTGTTGGTCTGCTGTGGTTGTCTACCCACTAACTAGACAGATGGTAGACAGTAGCTGAGGTGTGTATGCTATATTCAGGACTAACTTTTCTGGCTTACAGAAAGCACAGCTGCCACACTGTTATGATGATGATGGTGGTGGTGATGGTGATCCTTATGTATTTCAGACATGGGAAGCCTTATGTAAAGCCATATGCTTTGAAAGGAGTGATTAAGGTCTTTAGTGCATTGAATAAGCACCCCTATAATCAAACTGCCGAGCTGTGTAAAAATATGGACTCCTGGTTAATTAGAATTTTGGATAGGGATCAGGGCAGGAGGTGTTCTGTAAGAACTGAACAAGATTGTCTGCCACAAATAAAATCATCTTACTGTAAAGATCATTGCAACAAATACTAAATACAAATGAGTCTGCTAAAAGAAATCATTTATTTTATCTCATTCTGTATATGCCCTTTATGTAGAGAGACTGATAATGAATGAAGACCTGATAAAGAAATGAGTGTATAATTAAAACCAGAGAACATAAGAATGGCCATATTGGGTCAGAGCAAAGATCCATCTAGCCCAGTATCCTGTCTTCAAACAGTGGCCAATACCAGGTGCCCCAGAGGGAATGAACAGAACAGGTCAAGTGATCCCTCTCTTGTCAACCATTTCCAACCTCTGACAATTAGGGTATGTCTACACTACCACCCTAGTTCGAACTAGGGTGGTTAATGTAGGCAACCGAAGTTGCAAATGAAGCCCGGTATTTGAATTTCCAGGGCTTCATTTGCAACTTGCCGGGCACCGCCATTTTTAAAGCCCTGCTAGTTCGGACTACGTGCCCGCGGCTACACGCGGCACGGAGTAGGTAGTTCGGATTAGGCTTCCTATTCCGAACTACCGTTACTCCTCGTGGAATGAGGTGTACCGGTAGTTCGGAATAGAAAGCCTAATCCGAACTACCTACTCTGTGCCGCGTGTAGCTGCAGGCACGGAGTCCAAACTAGCAGGGCTTTAAAAATGGCGGCGCCCGGCAAGATGCAAATGAAGCCTGGGAAATTCAAATCCCGGGCTTCATTTGCAACTTCGGTTGCCTACTTTAACCACCCTAGCTCGAACTAGGGTGGTAGTGTAGACATACCCTTAGAGGTTAGGGACACCATTCCTACCAATCCTAGCTAGTAAATATTGATGGACCAAACCTCCATGAAATTATCTAGGTCCTTTTTTGTACCCTGTTAAAAGTCCTGGCCTTCACAATAGGAGTTCCACAGGCTGACTGAGCGCCATGTGAAGAAAAACTTCCTTTTGTTTCTTTCAAACCTACTACCCTATAATTTCATTTGGTGACCCCTAGTCCTTATATTATGGAAACAAACAAATAACTTTCCTTATTCTTTTTCTCCATACCTGTCATGATTTTATAGAGCTGTATCATAATCTTGGTTTCTTCTTTTCTAAAATGAAAAATCTCAGTCTTTTTAATATCTTCATAGGGCACCTGTTCTAAACCTCTATTCATTTTTGTTGCTCTTTTCTGAACCTTTTCCAATGCCAACATATCTTTTTGAGATGAGGTGACCACATCTGTATACAGTATTGAAGATGTGGGTGTACCATGGATTTGTATAGAGGCAATAAGATATTCTCTTAGTCTCTATCATCTTTTAAATGATTCCTAACATTCTGTTTGCTTTTTTGATTGCTGCTGTACATTGAGTGGATGTTTTCAGAGAACTATCCACAATGTCTCCAAGATCTCTCTCTTGAATGGCTATAGCTAAATTAGTCCCCATCATTTTGTATGTATAATTTAGATTTTTTCCAATGTTCATTACTTAGCATTTATCAACATTAAAATTCATTTGCTATTTTGTTGCCCAGTCATCTAGTTTTGTGAGATCCTTTTGGAGCTCTTCACAGTCTGCTTTGATCTTAACTATTTTGAGCAGTTTAGTATCATCTGCTAATTTTTCCACCTCACTGTTTACCCCTTTCTCCAGATCATTTATAAATATATTGAATAGGACTGGTCCCAGTATAGACCCTTGGGGGACAATACTAGCTACCTCTTTCCATTATGAAAACTGACCATTTATTCCTACTCTTTGTTTCCTGTGTTTTAACCAGTTATCAGTTCATGAGAGGACCTTCCCTCTTTTCCCATGATAACTTACTTTCCTTAAAAGCCTTTGGTGAGGGACCTTGTCAAAAGCTTTCTGGAAATCTAAGTATACTATAGCCACTGGATCCCCTTTGTCCACATGTTTTTTGACCCCCTTAAAGAACTCTAGTAGATTAGTAAGGCATGATTTCCCTTTACACAAACCTTGTTGACCTTCCCCCCCAAAATTATGTTCATTCATGTGTCTGACAATTCTATTCTATGCTATAGTTTCAACTAATTTGTCCAGTACTGATGTTAAGTTTACCAGTATGTAAATGTTAGGATCATTCCTAGAGTCCTCTTTAAATATTGGTGTCATATTAGCTAGCTTCCAGTCATTAGGTACAGATGATGATTTAAATAATAGGTTACAAGCCACAGTTAACAGTTCCACAATTTCGCATTTGAGTTCATTCAGAACTCTTCGGTGAATGCCCTCTGGTCCCGGTGGCTTGTTACTGTGAAGTTTATTAATTTGTTCCAAAACCTCCTCTAATGACACCTCAATCTGGGACAATTCCTCAGATTTGTCACCTAAAAACAATGACTTGGATTTGGGAATCTCACTAACACCCTCAGCCGTGAAGACTGAAGCAAAGAATGTATTTAGTTTCTCCACAATGACTGTATCATCCTTGAGTGCTCCATTAACACCTCAATCATCCAGGGCCCCCCACTGTTTAAGCAGACTTCCTGCTTCTGATGTACTTAAAAAAACATTATGCTATTACTTTTTGAGTTCTTGGCTAGTTGTTCTTCAAACTCCTTTTTGTCTTTCCTTATTATATTTTTACACTTAATTTGACAGAGTTTATGCTCCTTTCTATTTTCCTCACTAGGATTTAACTTCCACTTTTTCAATGATGCCTTTTTTATATTTCACTGCTTGTCTGTTTCTTTTACCTGGTTGTTAAACCACGGTGGCATTTTTTTGGTTCTCTTATTTTGCTTTTTGAATTTAGAGTATATATTCAAATAGGGCCTCTATTATGGTGTCTTTGAAAAGTTTTCATGCAGCTTGCAGGGATTTTACTTTTGGCACTGTACCTTTTAATTTCTGTTTAACTAATCTCATTTTTGTGGTGTTCCCCTTTCTGAAATTAAATGCCACAGTGTTGGGCTGCTGTGGTGTTTTTCCCACCACGGGAATGTTCAATTTTACTTAATTTTGGTTCCTATTTACAAAGGTCCAGTTATATTTATCTTTTGGACCAGAGATTATCCCACATAGCTACATTTGGGGTGGCAACACTCAGTTGTTATATATCAGCTTGCAAACATAAAACCAGTGCAAAGCCTTGCAATAGACCTATGGCATGTAGCTATATAGAGCATTGACAGTACCCCAGTTTCTTCTGCTTGCTTGATAGATTCATAACAAATAATGATTTCATTCTACAATAATTATTTTCATCATTCTCCTTCTGATGCAGCATGGGAGAGATGGAAGCAGCTGAGCAGAGAAGGGTAATATGTGGAAGCTGGGGCCTGATGAAGCAATGAGATGCTAATAGGAATCTCTAATTTCTATTGCTCTGAGGTGTTTGTTGATTGTACCCATAACCAAAACAATGTTCTGTCACTCCAGTTTTAGTAAAAGGGACATGCTGTTGCCAAGTAATTAATATCCAATCCAAGTCAATGGAAAAACTTGCACTGACTTCAGTAGGTGTTGAGTTAGGTTGCTTGTGAATGAGTGCTTTTAGTTATAATGGTTGTTTTTTCCTCAAAACTCTCTGAAAACTCTCTCAGGTACAAAATCATATTAAATTAATAATGCATATTAATGCATTATTAGGATCTTCATGATGTTAACATCCATAAGAGTTAACCTTTCAATTGAGATCATGCTATTGTTAAAAAGGAAATTGAAGCAATTTCTTGTAGGAGTCTTTATTGATAAGTTCTACCAGAATTAGTGGTTCAGTTTGGTTCTTAGGCGATGTCTACTCTGGGAAGGTTTGGTGACGAAAATGCTGTTGGCATGCAAAAGTCACCAAAAGTGAAACCTGGTCAAACCAGTTTTTCTGCCTCCCATTTTCTGCTTTCCATTTCATGGCCACATTGCTGGTGTCCTGTTGACAGTTAAGAGCAAAGCAATGTGGGTAAGCATCCCACAATGCAGTGTTGTGAGAAGGCAGAGCTGATCCCTGCACTTCTTGGGATTCTCTTCTGGCTCTGTGAGCTCCCCATGCCAATGAATGTCAAAGCAGCACAACAGTCACTCCCCCTGCAGCAGCAGAACAGAATCATTCCAATGATTTGTTTTTTGTTTGTTTCCCAAATGGAACAGCTCACTCAGCTGCCAGCTACTTCCCGGAGCTTTGAAAGAGGAAGAGTGCATGCCTGCAGAACAGCAGAGATCACAAAATACTGAGCACATCCATCAGATAAAGCACTGTTTTTTTCTGGCAGAAGCCAGTTCTCTTGACAAAACAAACAGCAGAGTCCACACTGGCTCTTTGTTGACAATAAAGGGAGGAGAAAAGAGAAAAGTTTCTCATAGGGGTGGAAGTTTTCTGCCACCAAAATTGGGTATTTTTCATGACAAAAGTCATATTGTAGTATAAATGCTCTCACTGTTTTGTTGCTAAAAGGCAGATTTTGGTGACAAAACATGCCAGTTTAGACAAGGTCTGAGTCTTAGACTAATCCTTCTGGTTAGTTTGAAGTATGTTTCCAGGACATCATAGGTAATTTTGCATTGCTGGTGCCCATGCTATACCTTTTCTGGGCATATAGGCAATGATTTTATCTCTTAAACTTGCTAAGAATGAATGCTTCCCCCAGAAAAATAAAATATTTAAAGAAAAAATACCCCACAAATCTTTCAGAGAAGTTAGCTCTCTCAAGGCATTAACAAAAATTAACAATGAACTTGAAACTGATGTCATAAAAATCTTCTTCCTCTTCATAATTTGTAAAGAATATTAGGTGACCTTGAATTATGAAGTAGTGGTGGGTGAATGTATTTCTTAAATGCCATGCAACAGATTAATTGTATGAGGCAGTCTAACACAATACTATCATTCTGTGTATGCTGATTTGTAAAATGTGCGTGATAGAAATCACTGGTAAGAAAAGGAAAGGCTAGCCACTTAGATTTCACCAAATGGGAAGAGAGAAATATGATCAATTATATCTTAGTTGAGCTGTGGGATCAATGGCCCAGAGGAGCCTGTACAAGAACAAACAAAGGAGTATGCCTCATGGAGCTGAAGAAAAAAAGGTAGAGCGTCGTGATCAGGGAAGGACAAAAGAAATAGCCTGATCTCTCAGAAGCTGATGGAGGCAGGCCTGCAAGCAAAGTACAAGGTAAGAAGGTTTATAGCAATAACAAGAAGTACCGTAGGGTTAAAGGATCATGTGGAGATGGTCACGAAAGAAAGCAAAAGTACTATAGTGCTAAGGGAAAAGGTTTTCTGGAAGCCACAGATATCAGAAAGCACACTAAAGGCAATCATAAAGGTGAAGGAGATGAACATCAAGGGTGGAGCAGAGGACTAATGAGCTGGAAGAAGATTTAGAGCAAGAAGGAAAACCCACCTGAGCCAGCTAGCATGAGAGATGAAAGAGCACAGGGTGGTAAATAGGGGAAGCAATTTGTTCAAGTTGGTGAACAATTCTGCCTGACTTCAGAAAGGAAAAAGAGGGGATGCAGCAAAGAAGTGGCCTGAGAAAGTAAAGAAATTGGTGAAAGTTCTTACACAGACACCAATACTTGGAAAGAAAAAAAAATCCTGTTTTCCTCATTCTGGAGAGCATGTCACTCCATAGAAAATAAATAAGATTGAGTCATGGAAATATATCCAGCTGCAGTGGAATTTCTTCATAGGGCATCATGATCATGTTGTTCTTCCAAAGGCCCTGCTCTGTTTCCTAGAGCTAATTTCATTTTGATTTAGAATCTGATATTGACTATACGGATCAAATTAGTCTAGTAACTAAGTCCTTTGCATCAACAAAAATGCAATTTAGCCAATAACAAAATAGTTCCATATTTCCTGATTTAATGTTTTCTGATGTTCTAATAATCAATATGTTACCTGTTAGTTATGTCTCCAGAACATATAAAGTGTAGTACAGGCATTTATTATCCTTTAGCACATAGAGAAACATGATACTGATCTCTCTTACTGTACGTGCTTAAAGTAGATTGAAATGAGGAAGGCCAGTTCTGCTGGCTATCATTGCAGGTTTCCACAACATATGAGAATACAACCAGGTAGCATCCTGTGATGATCAGATGTAACATCCAGAAATGTTTCTGCAGGTGTCAGTTGTTAGAAGGCCCATAGCCATCTAAAAAAAAGTGTGTATTGATCGATAGTGTGTGGAGCAGGGGAGAGGTACATCCGTGGAGCTTCCATCCCATTTTCTGTAAATAACCTTTTTCTAAAAAGACCTGACCTGGATGGGAAATAATGGTGAGAAAGCAAAGAAAAGTGAGGGATTCAAAGGGTGTTTCTCCCTCCACATTTTCCTACATTAAAATGATATACATTCATGTCAAAAGAGGAGTTATATAAATGTGGTTTTTCTCCGTTTTTCTCCCCAGAATGTATTGACGGTGGGATATTTCTTCACCTCCTCTCCAAAGGCAGAGTAAGAGGTGGTTGAGAAGGGACAGATTTTCTTGTGTAGATCAGGTGATGGTTAGTGAGCTCCTGGATGGGACATGTCTTCACAGTCAGGTGGTTCTCCACCTGCTGATGGCCAGCAGCTCCCCACACAGACACTATCTTCTCCTTCTGATCTGACTCCAGATAATCCTGTAAGCAGAGCTCTCACAAGCCAGGGACAATAGGAGGAATTCACCCTCTTCCTTACTCTGGAAGGGAGCTACATTTGTTCACATTCTTACTTAGTGTTCCCTGGTGGGTGTTCGGAATTTTAAAAAATACAACCACCCAGCAACTCTGAGGGCCAGCTTCTCAACCATGTAGAGAGGAATACATTCATTGACTTCCGTGGAGTGCAGATTTACAGCTGCTAAGGGTGGTTCCCCAAATTTTAATTTTTAATTGACTATATGGCTTTGCTGAGAGCATACCCAGCCTGGATTTTCTTCTTCTTACTTTGGATGCTGGGATATTTCCTAAGGAATGATGTTATCTGCCACAGTATAGAAAATTTTTTTATAAGAGACCCGCTGAAATATTGCCTGGTTTGTGAGCAGTCATTGTCTCTGAAATCCAAGGGAAAATTAACTACAGAGCATTTCTTTCTATGCCTGCTATATTGTTATATATACTGTTAATATTGTTTGTTTAGTGTACTGCAGTACTGTTCACTATATAAAATGATGGACAGACAGAAAAGATCAGAGGTGCTGGTACTAGAGGTGCTGGGGGCATTGCAGCCACCCCTGACTTTAAGTGTTTTCCATTTTATAAAATATAGGGTTTACAGTTTGGTTCAATAGCTTTCACTATAAACATTGTTCTAGCACCCCTGCAAAGGAGGAGAGTGAGATATTACACTCAAGTAAAGTGATCAGGGTGATGACCTCTCGAGGTCCCTTCCAGTTCTAGTATTCTATGATGACTGACACGTGTCTTGTGAGTTCTGTTCCCTACCAACCTACTTCCCAAGAAAAGCAATGTACCGAGGACGGGGGAGAGGGCTACAATCTATACATAAGACCTAATGCAATCCAGCATACAAGAAGCCAGTAAACTTAGTGCCAGACATTCCTGAATTTTGAAATTGGAAAGTCAGGCTGCAGCAGTATGTATTGCTCCAAACCCCTTGCCTTTTGTGGAAGAAGGTGATCCATACGCAACACCCATTCAAGGAACAGCACATTAAAATCACATTTTGATTGAAATTTTTTGTACCTACTTATGTTAAGAAGTAACAGCTAAGAGCTTGTCTTAAAAATAAACATCTTTTTTTCAATGTGTTTTGTCTGTTAGTTCAGATACTTTGTCTATTTTCCTTGATCTTGATACAATGAAAGTGGAGGGAGAGAGACTTTAAAAAAAAAGAGAGAAAGAAAGAAAGAGAGAGAGAGAGAGAAAGAGAGAAAGAAAGAAAGAAGGGTAAAGCTACTTCTGGCACAAGTTACGTGTGCAACCATAGTAAACAGTGAGTGATAAAATTTCAACTAAATATAATGGGGGCTCTGTTAATCTTAAGGGAGACTATGTGGTTAAAATAACTGATAAGTTATTTAACATTTCGCCAAGAGGCCTCCTGTAGTAGTACTGTTAAAGTTCTACCCATCTGGCTAATGTTTGACACAACTTTGTGGTTACTATTAAATTCTTAGTGGGCAGCCACATGACAAAAAATATTGAAGTTGGCAGTTTTCTTAGCATTAATGGGGAAGATCACCAATTAGAAATCAATTAAAAACTCTTGAGGGCTTACTGGTTTTCAAAGTTCCATGGGATCAGCCTTCACTGCTTAGTATCATTAGTATGTGCATGCATTCCATCAGAACGTGGTGATTTAACTTTCTGTAGTGTAAAATGAATGTAGAAATAGAGTGATGCTACGAGGTGATCTATGAGTTCAGTTCCATCAGGGCTCTCTTGGATGCACTTTTAGCAGAATGAGGAAATCAGAGACAGACTATAGCGAGAGTGTTTGACAGTAAACAAAGAATAAGAGATTTTCTGTTTCTTGGTCTATTGTGTTCATTCATTTACTCCACTAGCCACAAACTGGTGGAGACTTAGGAAGAAACTTCTCCCGTGGGTAGATGTTTCTTGATTCATCTTTTGAGGCTTCTGGCAGTGATCCAAGTTGGAGATCAGATACTAATTGGATGGACCACTGGTCTGATCTAATATGGCTGTTGCATTATTATTACTTGTCAATTTTCAGCATTCAATCATTTGCTGTGTCTCCAAGTTATAGTGCAAATTAGCTAAGTACTACTGTAATTACTACCCTGGCTTTACAGATATAGTGTCTGATATTTTCTGTTTCTGCAGATGTGGTATAACATTGACCCTGTCTCTTCTCTTAATCATGACCCTGCTAGAACAGAAAAAAAAAATTGGAAGAACAAAGGACTTGGGGTATTCTCTGGATTATAGGATGTATGTTTTCATTTGTTCAGGAAAAAAAGGTCAACAGGATACCATATTGATTAAAATAATATAGAAATCTCACAACTCTTTAGTAATTAAAAAAGAGCTAAAAAACCTGAGTGGTATTCCTGCAATCCACAGGATTGTAAATCCACTTGTAAATTACTGCCTTCTGAAAGGTAAAGTACAAAGGACTCTGTCAGCCTTTTACTTGGAGCATTTTGGAAGAAAAAGTTTCTCGATCTGCCTGACCTTACTAGTATGAGGCCTGGATGTATTCAGTGATGTAATCTTGGAGCTAGATCCCCATATCTACTCCATCACCTTCTGGTGGTACAGAGGGAAGAGAAAGATGGCAATCAGCTGGAGATTCCCTCAGTATTAGGGAATCTCTGGTGGATAAACAGACAGCATAGATGGCTCTGTACCATCTGATTTTGTCTCACACTCCCTGACATGAGCAAGCAGGAGCATGTGCCCATAAGCAAAAGGAAAGGGACTTACCTACACATTGTGAGAGGTTCATGTTTTGTTTAAATCAGTAGTAAATAGAACGTATTTTTCCTGCACATATGAAGCTTTGTATAGCCTCAGCACTTTGCATAGTACTTTGGATTGTCAGAACTTCTGTTTTATTTCCTCTGTTTCCTATCTTGAATAAATCCTGGCTTTATTTAAAATAATTTTCAAATTACTGTTATTTTGGGATGAGCACTATGAGCCATACATGGAGAAAAATAAAACCATCCACTGCATTGAGCAAAAAGCCCTCCTTAGGTACTTGGCCAAAGTCTTGGGCTTGGAGCTATATTCCAAATATGCTGTCAGATGTAGACCCAGATAGGTATATCTATTTAAGATGACAGAGAAACAAATTACATTCTGAAGGTGCGTCTTCACTGCACCGTTATTTTGAGATAACTAGTGTTATTTCAGAATAACAATGTGAGCGTCTACACAGAAAATCTGTTATTCTGAAATAAATTCAAAATAATGGACAGTTTATTCTGACGTCTGGAAACCTCATTCCACGAGGAATAATGCCTATTCCAAAATAGCTATTTAGAAATAGGGCATATGTAGAAGCTCCACTGTGGCTGTATCGAAATAGCCCCTCACGAGGGCCATTCTAAGTTATTCCTCCAGTGCCTTCTGGGGCTCTAAATCAAGATAGGACGTCTACATTAGGGAAGTCTTCCTCATACTAATTTTGAGGCTTCCCTGCGGTGTAGATGTGCTATTTCAAAATAAGCTATTTTGGAATAACTTCTTTTGAAATAGCTGTGCAGTGTAGGTAGATGTACGCTTAGATTTATAAAGGATTTTTTTTGTCTGAAAGTTTCAAGGGATGCTCACTCCCAGAAGTTCCCAATTCAGTATGTGTTTGATTTCTCCCTTTTCACCTCTCGTATTATTATTCTACAGGAGTGTATATGTTTGTTTTTTAAAATTGACTTTGTGTCAAATTTGTGTCTCGTACATACAAAATTGTGAGGTAGCCTATAAGAAAATGTATATTGATTGGCAAAGTTCTAAGTGATATGTGGGAGAAGGTATTTTCTTTTTACTACTTAATACTGTCTTGTTTCAATAATAAATTTTAGCTATATAATTTTTTTAAAAGAGATGAAATATTATAGTAAAAAGATTATTGTAAAACATCTGTATAGTCAGTATGCAAATTTTATTAGTGAGAGTGGCAGGATAGTGAAGCCATTGGTGATTTATGACTTCAAAATACTGAAACTAATTATGTCAGGATCAGCAGTGTAGTTTGTAAACCATGATGGCCTGTGTACTCACCTTTCACGTGTTAATGCTTTGTGCCTATCTGACAGAGCTTGTGCAATAGTGATTCTAGACTTCAAACTTTTATGTGAAAAAATGTTGGTGACAGAGGAATTATGGATAACAGGATACTGGTCAGAAAATCTGCCTTTGTACACAAACTTGTAAGCTACTTTCCAAACGAGTGATGGAGAAGTCTGAACTTTCTGGTAATACTGTCATTAGGGAAGTGTATTGAAAAAGTTGGAGGCTAGGGACTACAGAGGATTTTCTACATATCCAGTACCAGGAGTGTGTGAAGTCCTCTTGGCATTGTGTTTAAATACCAGCAGCAGTAGGAGACAAAGCAGACAAGTCATTATTATATCCTATACTAATTGCAAATTGCCCTCCAAGCCCACTCAGCGAGAACAAGCTGCAGTGGGCGTTAGATCTCCCAGCCGGTTTCTCTAGGAGACAGTTGGTCTGGATTCTCCAATTGCAGTACATTCGGCAAAAAGTGGAAAGTAACCAGCTGGAAGACCTGTCCTTTAACTGAAAATATAGGGTGGGGTGCATACTTACATAGGTTTACCAACGGTAACAAGTGGCATCACTTCTCCCATCTCTCCTCCCTACCAGCCTTTCTGTTTCTCCATCTCTGTCCCTTTAGCTTTACCCTCTCTCTGTAACTCTGGTGCATTTATATTGTGCCCACATTGACCAGTAACATACCACAGAGATAAGAGGAGGCACTGAGGGTGTGTCTAGACTACATGACTCCATCGACGGAGCCATGTAAAGTAGTTTACTCGGCATAGTCAAAGAAGCGGGGATTTAAATAATCCCTGCTTCATTAAAATAAAAATGGCTGCTGCACTGTGCTGACAAATCAGCTGATCCGGCACAGCGCGGCAGTCTAGACATGGTGCGGTCAACAAGGGAAGCCTTTGTCGACCGCACCGGTAAATCTCGTTTCACATTGGCACAGCGCAGTGGCCATTTTTATTTTAATGAAGCGGGGATTATTTAAATTCCTGCTTCTCTGACTATTCCGAGTAAACTACTTTACATGGCTCTGTCGACAGAGCCATGTAGTCTAGACGTACCCCCAGCGTCAGCTATGTCTATTTCCTGGCATCAGTGGATCTCCCAGGCTTCATAGTACTTCTACGGTGGTGTAGGGAGTACTTGCAGAGAGAGCGAGAGAGAGAGAGAGAGAGAGAGAGAGAGGCAGAATCTGGTCAGTTTGGCTGTGCCATACAATGTATTTGAGACCTCCACAGGATACAGTGCCAAACTCCGTCAGGCCATATGTGGTGCAAGCTTGGTGGAGGATTTCTTGTCCAGAAATTAGAGGCCAAATTCAGATCTATGTACTCAGATGCATTTCCTCTGAAGTCTCGGGAACCGTGCTTGCTTACTGCAAGTTTGAATTTGGCTCTGTGACTATAAGGTACCAACAATGTGATTTATTATTTCCTGATTCCTGGCTTTGGGTTGGCCTCTTGGGCTCTTCTTCGTCCTTTTTTGTCCAACCCCCTTCCTCTACCTGAGTAACAGAAGAGTTAGTTTCCTTGCTCAGTGAACTGGGAGGGCTTACAATGTAGAGTTTCTAATGCACGTAGAGTTGTTTAATGGTTGCGTGTGAGCACCAAGTTGGACATGTTTAATCATAAGCGTTTACTCCCTTTCAACAGGATATAGCGTTTTCATAACAATGTATGTAAATATTGAGATAAAAATAGCATTTGACAAGATAGTTGGATATGTTTCATTTTATTAATACATTACTCATCTTATCCTGCTCAGAGTAATATGTGAATATCATAGACACGTACGATTAGCATAATCTTTTTCAGTCAACATTTGTTCGCTGAGGTTTTGATTGCTTTATTTTAATTAAGCAATAAAATATGACAGACTCTGAATTCAAGGTGAGTATAACACTCCTCAGTTAGTATGATTAAATATAAGGCTAAAAGCTAAGTGAATTTAACCATTCAAAATGTGCAATAGTAATCACCTTGAAATGCAATAGCTCGAGTGCTCTCTCCAATGTCTATAACAATTGAAATTTACAGAGGCAGCGTAAGAAAGATGCTGCTTGAGAACTTAGAGTTTATATGTTTTGACATGTGATACTGAAAATGTGTTTTGAGGATTACAAGCTTTAAGTTTTTGAATCTCAACATCAACTGTCATGAAATGACTGAATGACCAGCTCTCCCATTGTCTTACCCCTTGTAATTCCAGGCCATTGTGAAACTGAAAGTTTAAATAATTGAAAATAAAAAAAGGTTTAAAATGTATATTTCCTGTCAAATTTATAATAAAAATTGAAATCTGCCAAGCCTACCCATAATGGAGTAGATGCCATATGTTAGGAATATTAAAATAAATAGGTCTATGGGTCCCAAAGATAAATAATGTCTAAATAACAGATACCAAGGAAGGGAGCAGCGAAGTTAAAAAGTTGGTGTATTTGTATCTGGTCTCTGGAAAACCAACCAGCATCTTTTCATTTGTGTATGTTTCTATAGCATTTTGTGGCTGATTGCATCGTTCTTAGCATGGTATGTGCCAATAAATATACACTTATTTTATACAATTTAAGTTCATTTAATCAAATTTTACTTTAATGAGAAAAATCAGGGGTTTATTTGATACAACTTGGTCTCTAATTTTTTATGATCATTATGATTGGAATGTCAAAGCAATCTTCATTGCAGCTGGATAATTGAAACAAGAGGACTGAAGCAAACCTGAAGATCAGGTTACTTTTTCTGGAATTGTGAGCTTATTCAGTGGAGATTTGAACTAGAGGAAAAAATGCCATAAAATATCTGGACCTATGAGTATCTTCCATTTTCCGGTTTATTCAAAGACCTTCTAGCTCCCCAGAGTTTAGTAAGACAGTTTTACTCATCTTTGCTTATTGTTGGTTAAAATATATTCTTATAACATTTCTTTTAGTGCATGTAAAATAATCCTAAAGAGTTATTAATTGCATAGGATTATTTAGACTATCAGTAAACACCCATGAAGTTGCTGATTCCCCTCTTATCTTTTGTGTTCTGTAATCCTGGTGGCAAATAATGTTTGGTGGGTGGGAAGTGAATCCTACCATCCTCTGATTCATAGGTTAACTTTGAGATCGTCTCCCTTCCTCATTCCTTTGTGAGAAGCTAGTCTAGGGCAGACAGCAAAACCACTCTCATCTCTGATAAACATAGATGCTTCAGGGATAGCTGAGGAAAAGGTTGACTTGCCAGGTGGCAGGTCAAAGTCCTATGTTGTACGTGACTTCCTGTTCTGAACTACAGTAAATTTTGGATTTGATTCTGGTTAGGGAACAGGCAAAAGAAAAAGCTGAGTTTTGTAGTTTTGCTCATCTTTAAAGGAATTATCTGGAAGGCTAGCTGAACAATTAGAACTTTCAGATGATACAATGAAAGATTGATTATTAATCTGGAATTCCTTGTAGGTTCAACATAAATCTAAAATGTTAAGAAGTCAACTTGGCCTTTTGTCAGGAAATTGTGGTATCACGATGTTTATAGTTTACAAGTGTTTTGTCTATGCACCAGAGAGGGTCTTGAACTAGAACTTTTTAACGGTAGGGAGAACATTAGATTGGAATCCACAGATCCAAACCTAAAACTAGAAAGGCACATTATAAGAGCCAGCTTGGCTATGACTCAGGATGATGGAAATCTCATGTGAACCACTGAGCTCATAAATTTTACAACATTTGGAGACAAATGTAGAGTATGGTCTGCAAAATTCAAGAGCCACAGGACAGAATTCTAGTTTAAACCTAATCTGGATTTCATCTGAACAGTGCCTCCTTAGCCTCTTTCTTAGTTGTATGTATAATGTGAATTGAATATCTGTATATGTCTATAGGTAATATTAACACCATGGAACAGTTACTCATGAATTTTATCTAACTTGGGTACTGAAGAGAACAATAAGACATGAAAGCATTGGCTTTTACACATCATTTCTCATTCACAAAATTAAGTAATTACATCCTGGGGAAAAATGCATTGGCATTGAGTATACAGTATCCAGTTTATGCCACTATAGTTAGCAGCTTGAGTTTAACTAGCCATATGGGTTGTAATTGTCTAAGTATGATTAATTCATAATGTTTGTTAATTTTATGCCTCATATTATGGTCTGTTATTATTTCATTTAATTATAGTGTCAGTCTTTTTTTGGGGGTGGGGGGGGGGCGGGGGATGTTGAGAGCCATCCGGGATTTTAATCTTCCTAAGATAGCAATGAATGATGTCCCTATATTCCTGGATCTTTTCAATGGCTTGTTCCCATTGCTGGAAGTTGCATGAAAAAGGGATCTGAGTTTGGAACAGATGGTGCATCAGTCCATTGCAGAACTCCGTTTACAGCCTGAGGAAAACTTTATACTGAAGGTGGAGATAATGGCTTTCTGCTTAGCTTATTGTAAATTCTAAATGGGGTGATTGAAGGCTATAATGATTACTGTTGTTTGATGCCTGTAGGTTTCAACATCTGGCTAATACTTTTGCTGTCTGCAGTAATAAGTAAAGGCAATACAGTGATTCTGAGTTTTTTTCATTTTAAAAAGATTATATGTGGATTTAAAGTAGGAAATTTAATTTTAGTTTTAATTGATTTGCTCAATAGTAATATGTTGCATTCACAGCACTGTCCACTTTTACTCTTGTCTTCTGCCTTTAGTGACCTGGATTTTATTACATGTTAGCCTAAGTTTTAATTAATTTGTTAAGCCCTTTCTAGCCTCCATTGGACACAAATACAAGTGATAAAGGCAAGTTAAATTCATTAGAAGAGGCTTTTGTCCTCCAACCAGGTTCAAGAATAAATTAATAGGGAGACTGTCATAGCTGAAAATGGGGATCTTATAAGTGATAGAAAGTTCATTACTCCTACCCTTGTTGCACCTGTTCTATGCACGGATGATATACTTATGTCACCAAGATGACTGGTTTATACGATCCTATTATCTCATTTACAAAAGAACATTCTCATGTGCTCTAACTAGAGAATATAAAAATGTTTTATTTGTTCCTACTCATACTATTTCTTTACTTTTTACATATCACTTAGTCTAGGCAATGAAAGCAGATTGATAGGGTTCATTTCAGAATATAGGTTCTCTGACATGCGCTGCTGACCTACCTACTCAACTGTCGTAGTGTGACATTGAACTACTGGCATTAGTGCTCCTTCCATGCTCCCTCTCTACTCTTCAAAGAACTGAAACTCGTGCTTAACATTAGGTATGTGCTTATGTCCTTTGGCTTCAGTGACACCAAGCATGCACTAAGTGCTGTGCTGAATTGTGGCCAGATGATCCAATCTAAGGTACAGTAAGAAACTGCATGAGCAGGATTCTTTCTTGTAAATGTCCGCCGTTGTTTGTCTTTGGTGAGTCAAGCTCCTGCAGCTAAATCCAGAATGGTCAATTTCATTCTAGACTGTCAACTGCTCAGCTCAAGGACTGCATCTTCTTACCTGATGGCAAAATGCCTGTTCTGTTTGCCATAAACATAATGGGCAAAGCCTTGTGGTCCATAGATTTTCATTCAGTCCTTACTCAGACAAACTCCTAAATAAATAAAGATGTAAGGCTTTGGAATGGTATAGGTGATACTCCTTTATTTCTCATATATGTAGTATAATGATGTTTGGAATGAAAAAAATGCATAAAATAGTTGTCTGTTCATGGTGAGGTTTGTAATTATTTTTTACAAATGTTAAAGTTTGGGTCTAAAACTAGGTGTATGTTTCCCTTCAATTTACAGAGCTTCATTTTTTTCAAAACTGTCATGTTAAAGTTCTAGTTTAAACATGTATTTGTCTTATTTACAAGAAAATCCTGAGGACGACGGGTGAGGCAGAGAGACATGAATTTACATGCATAGAAAGCATTATAAATAAATATATGAGAACAGAAATATTTCTAATGCTGTTGAATTAAATATTGCTTTATTCTGCTCCTCCTAGATCTCACCAACAGTGTGTTTCCAATTAACAATAAACCCAGGATGTGTAATCTGTAGCTCTCAGGGCTTTAAGTGTGGCCTAAAGGACAATTGTGTGGAGAAGAAAATTGGCATTTGACTTCAGTGGGGCTATGCTGATTTATGGAAGCTGGGGGTCTGTAATGATGATGCTGTCTTTGAGCAGTGGTGTGGGGTAAAATCCATCTTGCTGAATACATTGAGCACCATTGGGTGGAAACAGCTAGAATGTAAATGTTTGGTATTGGAGAAATGGGTCTCTTTTCCTACCTTTCCCACCATCATTTTGGGTTTCTCAATTAGATGTACAGAAATTTGCAACTGGAACTGCAAGGTTTGCCTTGACATATTTGTCACTGTTCAGAACAACTGCACCCAGGGCCATGCATGGGAATTTTAATTTGAATACTTTTGGAGGCACACACACGAGAGGTTCATGTGAGCCCTTCCATTTCTCGGGAAGCCTCTGGAGGGGATGCCCGATAGCAAGCAGGCAGCAGCTCCCCTGACAGCAGCCCTCTCCATGTCCCTGCAGCCTCTGCGGGCTCATAGGAAAGATAGCACAAAGAGTAGCAGTCAAAGGGAGAAATTCATATTCTCACTTGTCAATAAAATAAAAATGTCCTATCAGTTCCAGGATGTCATTCTGCCAAATTAGGCCTCACTTTGTCTAAGTTGCTAGAGAAATCTCAGAATTAGATTAAAGATGAAGCAATCAATAGTGGAGACTGTCGTAGGCAGGTCAGTGCATTCTATAGCCAGCAGCACAACACAAGGCACCACCGCTTAGACTGCATCTACGGGAGATCACTGGTGAGCTGATCATCATGTGTGAGGCTCTTTTATTGTTTTAAATGTTTTCTCTGCAGTGCTTTCACTTTAAGAATAAATGTGCTTGCTTTGGAAGAACTGTGCAATAGCTTCTATCCATGAGCAATTAGTGCAAGCTAATCAATCCCCCGTGTCTTCCCCCGAACATGGCTATTCGGTATCCTATATTGCTAACATTTCCAGTGATTCCATATCACAATGAATTCAGGGCCTTTGGGTGGCCGGAAACCCAGGCGACAGAGAAGGCTAGTCTGCAGTCTCTGCCTTGGTACCACCCCACCCACTGAAAGAGCCTAAAGCACCCCCCCCCCCCCCACAGCCTCATCACGAGACAGCTGGGGAATAGAGGGTGGGCAAGGCCCGAGCCCTGATGCGCTGCAGCTTCTGCACCGACAGTGCTCCCAGCCCTGGTTCTTGGGCAGCCAGCTTGTTACTAAAGCTATTTAAAAATTGCAGAAATTCGACTTGTTTCAGGCTTAATTGTGCAGCTGGCTGATTTTTTTTTGTTTGTTTGTTGCTTATTTCTTCTTGTAGTTTTTTTGCTCCTTTATTTAATTGGCTCCTGGCAAGCAGGGCCGAGGGCAGCAAGAGTAAAAGGAGAGAGCAGTCAGGGGCACACTGCATGCCTGCCCCATTCCCACACTGCACACTGTGGGGATCTAGTCGTAGAGAGTGTTGGGTTTCCTTTAGGGACTGGCATGTTTGGGGCCGGTTTTGAAATGTGGTTAGCTTGATTTTTGGCTTATTGTGACAGTTGAGGTGCTTATTGACAGTGGGAAAGCTAGCAATCACCCGCAGTGCTTGGGCAGCCCGGTCACTGGGGACCCAGCCCTGGTGGTACAGGCAGCTGCTAGTCGCAGTGCTCAGGCGGTCAGACCCAGAGCATGGGGCAGGTGGCATAGCCTAGCACCAGACACTCTGGTGGCCAGCTCTGCACTCCTGGAAGGGGTGAGATCTCAGGCAGAGGGGTAACCATCCGTCAGTGCTGAGCCGCATTACGCTCCCAACTTTCCCACCAGAACCACCCAGAGCACGCTGTGTGGCACTCTGGTGGCAATTTAAGGAGAGGTAGGACCTTTTGAATCGACGGGTCCAGGAGCAACTTCCCCCATTGCCCCCCTTGTTGGCAGGCCTGGCCAGGGCAGTTGCCTAGCTGAAGCTAGTTAACTGAGCAGCTGGATGTGATGCAAAATACCAAAAAGGAGAAATGTCAGAGGTGCGGAAGGAGGGCAGCTGATGCTGGGAGTGAAAGCAGAATAGCAGCCAGTGCTATTGTGAGTGATTAAAGCGACTGCTAATCCATTTGTAAGACAGTCTTTTAGAACCAGGCTGAAATCAAGAACAGGGGCACATGCATACCTTGGAATGGTCATGAATCTCAAGAGCTAGCACCACGCTGCCAGGTCATGGGGGAATTAAAACATAAATACTGTATAGTGTGATTTGGGCCTTATTAGGAGTTTGACACTTTTGCCCTTTTGTCTGCTTTCCTTTCCTCTTTCTGCACTTCATTCTCCTCAATTGCCTCTCAAACCTTTTCTCTGATTTCTGACACATGAAAAGATGGCTGGGTTTGATCTCCTCCTTGAAATGTTCATCAGTTATATGTTTTCAGAGCTCACTCCTGCATTGGGCTGTTCTGGAAATTCAGAAGTAATTTCCAACTTAAGGGTTTTCTGAGTGATTTAAATGGCATCTTGCGTTTAATGGACTTTCATTCAGTGTAGGAGCAGACATCTCTGAGGAGCACCTGCAGTAAGAGGTGTCTGTGGACCATGGATCAGTTTCTAATATGACCATTTTTATGTTCTTACAGTGTGATTGCAGAAGGAATCTCTGTCCTGGTATAAATGCACATGAGCGCTCCGAGAACAAGTATCCAAGTGATGCGTGGCCTGGTCTTAGCAGGGCTCCCAAGGTCATCTTTTGTAAGTAAGTGAGCATCTCTTAGACATGGTAGCTCACCATTTCTTGGCTGTGGAAACAGGATCCGGTGTAAATAGTAGGTTAATTTTTTTATTTCTCCCCTTGTCCCTAGCACTGGCATAACCTGGTGAAGGGAGACTCAGAAGGGATTGATATCTGGAACAGTATGCCCAACCACTAAAATCCTATGCCTGAACCACCAGGAAGAGCCCCATTTCCTATATATGATTTATTGGCAGGAGATGGGAAGAAGAAACCTCTTCTGCCTGTGGGAGGAAAGACCAGAGCACTCTCCTTCCTCATACTTGGCTAGATAGCAAGAGCTCTTGCTCGTGCCTCAAATAGCCACATAAAGACATACAAAGATAAGTCTCTGCCAAGTGATGGAGAGGGGCAGGACTTTTGTTTCTTGGGGCTATAGAGATAGGGAGAGGCTGGTGAGTGATGGCAAGGAGGAAAGAGAGGTTACAGCATAATTCCTGTCAGCTCTTCTAGACTCTAGAATAATAAACTCTATGTACCAGTAGCGGGGAGGGGAGGAAGGAAAGGAAAATGGATTCCAGTGATGATGTGTTACTGTGATTAGTTTTCTCACATTGGCAGCCATCACTGTTACTGTGGCATAACATGGGAGGAGATTTAGGGAGGGAAGGTATCCTAGTAGCACTTGACGAAGTTGTAACAGCAACAGAGCATGTCCCTCTAGGTTGGATATGCTTAATGAAGCCAAGAAATCTTCATGGACTATAAGACTAGTGTCCGTAAGAGTGACTGTAGTTTGAGCTTTGTGGCAGATGAATACCCTATGGAAATCACAGAGTTCTGATTCTAACTTATAATTGTGAAAAATCTATTGTATTTCAGAAAACTGAGCCCAATTTGCCTGGACATAGTCAAATACTGATTCCAAAAATAGTCACCAAGATGTCTCTCTTTCCCTGTGTACTCTCTGACAGAAACCTTGTGTTCAACAGAATAATTCTAGCAGTAATTCTAGCAGTTTGCTGTAACTAGACCTACATTTTGCACATTGCTGTAATAACAATATGGTGATACTTTGCTTGCATAGCTTCCTTTCCTTACCATAGTACTTAACAGAAAAAAATCAGTAAAGATACCATTCTCCTATGATACAATTAGATATCCAAATGAGGAAGGCCCATCTTAAAAAAGAGAAAGGACATTCAAATGAAGTTATTGCTTAAACTTATTTTATTAACTAGAGAGTCAACAGTGACTTTAAACTCAACTTTGAAAATCAAATATGTTTGGGAAAACATTGAAACAATTTGGACTTTCATTCTATTTTACTATGGTCTAAGTAGAGATTTACTACACGCAAATTAGCTATAAATGTGTTCCACTGTATTTGTAGACTTCAGGTCTTTGCTGTAAATATAGCGATGTGTCTTATTTCAAAGCCATAACAAGCTTCATTTCTATGTCTTTCATTCCTTGAATTTACCACATGCCTGAATTCCTTTTTGGTAGTCACTGACTTTGGTAAATCAAGAATGATAGAAATTTACATCACTGGAAAGTGCAGGCAAAGAGTATAATAAAGACTGTGCAGTTACTACTGTGAGCTGTTGCATGTATGCAGTGTACTGACTCTGAGTTAGGGATGTCCACAGCTTTTGGGTTAACACCATCCATATCTGGCACAGTTAAACATATCTGCAGTTTCCCATAATTTGAGAATGTTCACATCTTCTTGACAATCATGTCTCTAGAGTGGCTCATTACATTGGCTGTTAGGTGAGAGAATTCTTGCTTCCCTTTATACACTTTATCCTATCTCCATTGAAGAAAATATTCTGGAATAATTTTGTGAATGGAGGGGAAAATGAAAACCTGAATATTGGCTTGTTTCTTACAGTCCCTTAATTATCTAGTGATGCCTGTAAAATGTGTCAGCCAGTGTATCAAGTTTATCATTCATCTTCACAGTTAATTTTTAGGTCACACAGTTAGAGGAGCTGCTAGCTGTGGAATGCTCAGGCTTTATCGTTGGAAATGATGGAACAGGAAAAAATCAGGTAAACTAAATTACACATTTATGTACACCCCAAAACACCTGTTCGGCCTGCTAACTTAATGCTTTTTGATGGAAATATTATGGTAAGACATTGTGTGTAGCGAGTTGATTAGGATACATTAACAGCATGAGACCAGAACACAACAGATTCTATGAATCATATTCATTCTCACTAGAGTTAAAGCAAAAGAAATTGGCGTATTGCGTGTCCCGGTCTCAAAATGACTCATTTTATCATTAGTTTTTTATTGGATCTTCTTCAGATTTTTTCCCTCGCTTTACTATCCTTTTGCTTTTATTGTGTTAGATCAATATATGTACGTTCCATCTCATATATTGCCATTGTTGCTTCTTAGGATTTGCAGCAGACAAACTGAAGCACTTTCTTTTTCTCTGAAATAGCCATTTTCTTTGTGTGAGGTTTATGATAACCATAGTTTGCACTTTCATATCACCTTTTACCCAGGCGCCTAAAAATGCTTTACAGATATTTGATTTACTTTTTTTATAAAGTCAGAATCAACAGTACTTAAAATTTAAAGCTGAATCCAGTGACTCAGGCCAAATAAGATAAAAGAATGAAAAGGGTGCACAAAATCATCACCAATAAGCTAACCTAATTTAGACCAAGCCTATGATAACACATGCCTATGTATCTGATTTATGGCACATCCCTTTGTTCTATATACATTCTATAGAACATTTGCAGAGAAAGAGGTCCATACATCGGGTCTGCGAACAAAATAGACCTTTCATGGAACAATCCAGATGAAACCTAGGGACAGAGACTTACAACAACTTGCATGACACCAACAGCATTGAAGAGTCATGGCAGGAATGGGAGAAGACTTTCTTCAAACATTTTAGTTCTACATTAAGTAATTTGAGGGGGAAATTAAGCCTCAACATCTTTATGAGCCTTATTTTCTTCAATGTCCAGGTGAGTAAACTGAGTCACAGATCTTAAATGTTCAAGGTCACACAAGTTGTTCGTTTCACAGGTGGGACTAGAACCCAATCACTTGTTTGAGTTTTGATGAGCCAAGTCAATAAGGATTTCTCTTAGGTTCTTGTTCCTTTTGTTTGCTTTTCTGAGCCCTGATAAATAAATGCTAGTAAAAGAGAAAAAAAAAAACAGTTAAAATCTGTTTCATATGGTGGATATGGGCCCAGTCTTACAATATTTATCTTTGGTGGCAATTGTCCTGTTCAAGCTTTTTAATTGCTGAGGTTATTCCCAGGTCAGAGAGAGGGAGAAAAATGTAACTTCCTTATGGCTGCGTTCTATCTTTTAGATATTAAAGACATTGCAAAAGATCTATTCCAACGCTAAGCTGAACCCATTCTGGAATGATTTCAACACTACAGCTGTCACCTCAGATGAACTTTTTGGGTTTCTTTATCCATCAACAAAGCAATGAGAAGATGGAATTGCCAAGAATATACTCAGATGAAATCAGCCAAATGTAAGATTTGTATTGATCTCATGGTTATGGTAAATGAGAACTTAATTTCATTTTTCAGTAACTGGAGGGTTTGCTTTCATACACTGTGAAGGAATTTTCTGTCATAGCCCCTGATGCCCCCAATGGACTGTGCTAGGTGAGGTTATTGACCCTATGTGGGTGAACCTATGAATCTAATTTACTAGCTGGGGAGAAATGAATATGAGCATATATCTGCAAATATATATAGTGTATATAAATTTTGATTATGATGTACAAATAGTAATAAGTAGACCATAAGAACCTAATCCTTCTATTTGATGTTAGCTCTCATATTGGGTATTCTGCTCTCTCTACATGCCTGTTTGGTGTTTTCTGTAAAGGTTCCTGTTTCTTTAAAAGAAGTGAAATGTAGAGTAAAAGTGTAAAGGTCGTGGTTCAACCTGGGAAGAGGGTGGGGCCGAAAGCTGAATTGTTCAGTATTTTTGGTATAATCTTAATTGATTAAAATATCACCTTTTGCTCACTACAGAGGCAGCCATTCTTTATGATGGATACAACAGCAGGAGAGCAAACTGTTGGAATTGAGATACTTTGTGCGGATCTGAAAGGAGATTTTTGCCCTAATTTCGCACAATAGTAGAAACTTTCTTTAAATCACATTTTCCTAACCAGCACCTAGAATAGCTCTTGTTGTTAGATTCTAAGGGTTCCATTGTGACTTTTAAGCCAGAGCTCGCAGTAGGAGATGTGTAGAGATGCACCGCCCCCAAGGAGCTTCTACAGGAATTGTGCCTGAGGACAAATGTGATCATAGAAGTTAAAAATGGAACAGACCTATAAAAGATCATCTACTCCCTCTATCTGCCCATGCTGGATTGCTCCCTCCCTTATACTCCTAGTCTTTGTCCTTTCTAATTTTAAAAGTCTCAAGTATCAGGGTTTCCAGCACTTCCCTTGAGAAACTTTTTACTTTCCCCCCAGCCCCACTATGAATATACACTCAGCAGCCACTACTGCACCTTTTACTATGGTGCTGTATGAATTCCCTTTGGACTGCTTCTGCCTGCGAGTTGATACTAAAGGAGAGGTGAGGAGCATGGCTCTTTCCCATCAAGATCTCTAGTTGCACTGAACTTCTCTGTCATCCACATATACTAGAAGCTCAAAGAATGGTATTTTGACTGTCCTCAGCCATCATCTGGCCATTAAGGAATGTCTTGTTGTGTTTAAGTGTATTTAACCATTATCTTTTAAATGCTATAGTACAGTGAGTTTAATTTGTGGTTAATTCGGAAAATGTCCTGATTTTCTGGGTGGTGATTATTCTCCCAACCAGCTAAATTATCTCAAATGTTTAGAGGGCATTTGTTTTCTATTTGAAGGCTGATGAAAATTCAGTGAATGATGCTATTGTATCAATTTTGATCACTTTTGATATTTCAGTATTTCAGAAGACTTCTGAAAGCTTCAATTATCAAATTGTTGTAATTAGGTAGTAAGTAGCTAGGAGTATTCACAGTTGATTCAAATCTGTAGTGTTGACCCCAAACCTCCAAAGATTAACTCACATGCTTAACTTTAAGGATGGCCCTGTGGACCTTGCATAAAGAATGTCTGCAGATCTTTAAATGGTAAATTATTAATTCACCAGGTCTACAGGATACATCAGGAGACCTAAAATGAGTTAGGATATGCCTATGGCCTTTAAAGCATCATATGTAGTGCTCGCAGATTTTGTAATTTTTGTGGAAGTAGGATAACTCATAGGAGAAGAACAAACAAGATTTGGCCCCATAATGAAAAGCATGGAGTTTGCAAGATGTGCATAACTTTAAATGGTGATTCATAATGTACCTGGAAAAAGAACTGGAAAACTGATGACTTCATAATAATTCAACTTCTACTGTAGGCATATTTACTAGTTTTCTTTGAGGATCAATGTATAAAACAAGTTAGATGTCTTTCACCCACATAATTTTGGATTATTAGTAGACAAAACTTAATTTTAAAATGGTGGTTTTTCCATTTTTTGAAAACTGTTCTAAAATTGGTAATAAAAAATAGCTCATTTGGAGTATGTCTCCACTAGGAAATTATTTCAAAATAACTAAATTTGATTTAGCTCCCAATTTTATAAAATTGAAATAGCGTGTCTCCACTACGGGAAAACCCAGAAATTAGTCAGAAGCAGGCTCTGTTAATGTGGACATAGTACCTTGACTTAGAGCTCTGGAAAGCACATGGGAGCAATTAGGTCAAATTACTCAGAGGAGTAGCTATTTCAAAAGAGCAGCAGCGGAGCATCCATACTAACACTATTTCAAAATAACTATTTCAAAATTAGTGTTATTCCTCGAGGAAAGCAGGAGTATGGATTTTGAAATAAGTGGCTTGTTATTTCAAAATAATGGGCTTGGTAGTGTTGCTGCTCCTCTTATAAATTCAACCTAAGGGCAGTTACTTTGAAATAATGCCCTAGTGTAGACCAGGGGTTGGTTATCCTCAACTTTAAGAGAAAAAAGGAAACCATTTTAGTCCAAAGAGAGCTTTGTTATATAAACTGGGGGGAAATCAAGGTTGGTAAGAGTGGAAAATGGCTCTCACTAATGACAGTTTCCATGGACCCATGATATGGGAGAGAATTGAAAAGTTAAGACACTTGAAATTGTTTTAATATTTGTGGTGCAGAATATCCATGATTGACAGGCTTATCTGTTAAACTGACAAATCGCTTCAGTTTGTGGTGCTAAAAATGTGTTTGTGCTGACATATGGAAGAGACAAGGTAGGTGACGTAATATCTTCTACTGGACAAACTTTTGTTGGTGGAAAGTACAAGCCTCCGAGCTACCACAGCTCAAAGTGCGCGCGTGCGCACGCACACACACACGCACACACAAAAGATGTAAAACCAGCAGACATTTTTATTATTGCAATTATCAGTACCCCTTGCCCCACAACATGCCTTTTGAAATTCATGGATCCTACACATGCCTATCACAACATGGCGAGTACCTCATCCAGTGCACTAAATGCCCCATTAACACTCGTGCGACGGAAGCTAGACAATCACTATACTTTAGGAAGACTACTCACAGCTAGTTGACAGACTGTGTTCCCTTGGAGTTGCAGTGCTCTGAGTTGGCATTTACTGCTGAATGTCCTTTTACTTGCCTAACACATCCCCACACCCCAGGACAGACTTTGGGTCTAAAATCACACAGCTTTAAAAAAAAAAAGAGAAGAAGAAGAAATGATGATGATGTCCCGTGTCTCCAATGTCCATCAGTACAAATGCTGGAATGCTTGGGAGGCTCTGAGCATTTAGAACAAACTACAGTATTCGTTTTTCAAATTCAAATCTATTGTTCTGCTCTAGAAGCCAGGAGAACTCATTATAGCATGAAAATGTTCTGCATTTTAATGGGAAGGAAAAGAACCCCGGTGATTTTTTTTTTTTAATCTGGTGCTGCTGTTTGTCAGGTGAGTCTCTGATTCTGAAAATCACAGTTCACTTTCTGCCATCTCTTGTGAGGGCAGCAATTTGTTCCTCATGTTGAGCAATGACCCTTTTTGGGGGAGGGAAATTCTCAAAGAAAAAAAACATTATTAAATTCTCATTGAACTAAAAAAATCTGTTGGAGTCATAAGTGGCTTGCTGGCACAGTTCAGAAGCAAGGAAGCCTGCGGTTGGTCAGTCCTGCCCCGATCAGTAATGATCATGGCAAACAATAGGAATTACTATAAAGAGGGCTTCTGGGACATAGGGATAATTAGATCAAAACCCATATAAATTAAAAAAAAAGTCATGAACATTTTTACATGAAAGAGCGGATGGTATAGTCTGTAGTGAGTTTCAGAGCAAGTCAATGAGATTTTTTAAAAGTACTCTCTGGATCAAATGGCTCAGTTCTGCAAAAGAATGGAGAGACGTATAAACAAATCTTTATGTATAATATACTAGAGATGGATTCAAACTGCAAAATTCACATCTAGTCCTGCCTTTTGAGCACCACAAAGTTATGTTGTGCTTGGTCCAGATTTTTGATTCAGGCACCTCTGACATGTACAGTAGAGTTACATCCCTTGTACCCATGGAATGTTGAAAGTGTTTGTATTTTTCTTTGAAAATTAACTAATAATCCTAATTCTATTTTTTATTTATTTGTAATAGATTAGTACAAGTTTATTCATACAAGTCCTGATCCAAAGCCAGTGAAAGTTCTCTATTGATCATTAGCATTTTCATATTCTATTTCTAAAACAAATATTGTGGGGGAAGAGTGGACAGCTGGATTATTACAAGGACTAAGTGTCAGGATTCCCAAATTTTATTCCTAACTCTTTGCCTCTGAGGTGCTTCTGTTTATCTATCTATAAAGTAATGAAATATTATGAAATTTAATGTTTGTAAATATTTCTGATTATTTGATAAAGGGTTCTACCAAACTAGAAATTATCATTATTATTTATTTACATTAATAATGTCAAAAAATGGTAGAATTGAACAAAGCCTTTGTCGTGTTTTCTTTTAATTGTTTTCTGACACCAGAGAATACTCTTCCAGGCTCTTCTTATCTGGAAGATATATTTTGCATTTGCAAGCATCTGGACTTTCAGTGGAATTCTCTTGTAAGTTCAGGTGAGTGACTGAACCCAAAAGAAGGAGACAGTATTTTTCTAATTCCTCCATTCTTGAAATCCTTTCAGGTTCTTTACATCACATGCACATTTCATGTTCAAATTTGAAAGCCACACAAGTTCTTATTTTTTAAAAAGGGCCAGAGAATGAATTTCTCATGTGCATCTTAGCAATAAACTAAATCATGTCTATTTGCTATGTTGAAATGGCATTTAGCCAGCATTGCAATAAGTATTACATCTACGTTCTACACTGAAAAGTAGCTTTAATCTGGTAATAGCTCCTTTCCTCCTCTGCATGTCCCTTCCAATGGCCACAGCATCCTAGACCCTTCAATTCTCAGTGCCCTCTTTGCTGAGCGCCAGCTGTGATATCTTTCGTGGTGTTTAGACCTTACCTTTGAGAACTGCTCTGAACTGACCAGCTCATTTCTCATGCCACCTAATAGGCTGTCGTGTTAAAAGCTTTTGGTTACAACTACCCTTTGGGGGATATTTACTTCAGATTCCTGAGCCAGACTTTCAAATGACCAAAGGAAATATTAAACCAATTTTGTTCAACGAGTCCAGAACATGTTGAGGCCAGATTTTAAGAATTTAATAAGTGATATAAAATCTCATAGTTTGTGTATCTGGCTACCAAGTCTTAGTGTCATTTAAGGAGCTGCCTTGAAACATTGGAGACAATAGTGAGTGGGGATAAATTTGAGCCAGCAGTCAAAGAATGAAAGGGTTCAAATACCATTCTCCAACCTACTAAGCCATTTCAGTCTCTATTTGTTTTCGATAATTCTCATGTAATTCTATGCTTTGGAGGGTTTGTTTGAAATGTAAATGACAAAATATTATAGGAAAAATTATATTCTTACAGAATTTCTACTATTGCTGAAAGCAGAATGCACAGGAGACTTCACAATAAAAAAATATTCTGATCTCATAGTTGTTGTAGGCCTATTTTCAGCTGATAGTGGTTCAGATGAGTTTTGGGGAAGCATTGGAAAAGCATTGATTGTAGAGATGAACCCACAAGCCATTTGAGATACCTCTCTCTATTGCTGTTGTAGTGGAGCAATGTATAAGGACTAGCCATGTCTCTTGATATTTTTTGTCTTCCTTTGTTCTGCTTTTCAGCTAATTGATCACCACATGGAGTTGAGCAGGTGCTGGATCAAAGAAATGAGAACAATAAAACTTCCTTCCCAGGAGACAGGTTTTTGATTACTTCATTGACCCTGATACAAAGAAATTTACTCTGTGGGCTGAAAAAAATTTGAGACATTGAAATGGAATCAGAAGTCCCTCTCCAGGTATGATCTAGTGTAATTAAGTAATAAGAGAAACAGCGTCTATCTGGATAGCAGTTGTATGATTCTGGGTGACTTGCAAGGCTGAAAGTTGAAGTTCAAGTGACATTAATCATCAAAGTAGCTCTAATCACTAGAAATACAGTGCACACAGGGAAGTATTAAGAAACAGCATTAACAAGGGTACAGTATGTTTGAGTTGTGAGTGACACCTTAGCCATTCTGAATCTAACTTTCTAAAATCATATGAATAGTTTATATTCGTGTGCCATTTTTGTGAAGAAGGATCCTACTGAGTTTTACTCAGTTAGCTAAAATGCAGCTATCTCTGGAATGGAAAACAGCAGCCATTTTGCAAGATTAAAGATAAGTTCTCTATTTGATTTTTAGAGGAGTGGGATAGTAGACAATAGTTGTCCAAGAGGGGGGATATGATAGAGGTATATAAAATCATGAGTGGTGTAGAGAGGGCCGATAAAGAAAAGTTATTTATTAGTTCCCTAAATAGAAGAACTAGAGGTCACCAAATGAAATTAAGAGGGAGCAGGTTTAAAACTAATAAAAGAAAGTTCTTCTTCACACAGCGTGTAGTCAACCTGTGGAACTCCTTGCCAGAGGAGGCTGTGAAGGCTAGGACTATAATAGAGTTTAAAGAGAAGCTAGATAATTTCATGGAGGTTAGGTCCATAAAAGGCTATTAGCCAGGGGATAAAATGGTGTCCTTGGCCTCTGTCTGTCAGAGGCTGGAGAGGGATGGCAGGAGACAAATCACTTGATCATTGTCTTCGGTCCACCCTCTCTGGGGCACCTTGTGCTGGCCACTGTCGGTAGACAGGATACTGGGCTAGATGGACCTTTGGTCTGACCCAGTACGGCCGTTCTTATGTTCTTATGTTAAGCTAGAATTTGGACACTGAACATGGGTAGAACTAATTTCTAACTAAAGATGCACCTTTATAGCACATTCTGCTGTAGAACGGTGATAGAGCATTGGCGTAAGGTCTTGGAAGGAAAAGTGTATGATGAACATCCCTTTCTGCAGCTCCTAGGTTTTTCTGAGTACTTAATTGTCTTGATCCTCCTTATTTTGATATCGAACAACCTCAGAGCTCTAGAATGAATGGCCTGGCATCAGAAATGTAATAATAATACATGGAACAAATAGTATGTGGTACACAGGCAACATAGATTAAGCTTTGACAGATAATTTCATAACACTTAACTAGTTTTTTTCCAGTTCCATGAGCTAGATTGTCACTGGCCCTTAGACAGATGTGAAAGAGGGAAGTGGGAGGAAAAGAGCACAGGGAGCCTTCCTGAGCACCTTTCTGTGTAATAGCTGGGCACAACTGCAGTCTCTGTGTTAGGAACATTACAGAGACAGCTCTCTCCTTACTCCTCCATCCTCATTGACTCATTTTACCTAAAAAGGGAGCAAGGTGAAGGCAAGACTATGGCATAGTGGCTGGGAAGCCTGTCAGCCGTTATCCCAACTGCAGTTTCTTCTCCCCACCACATTCTCCTCTCTAAGGACACAGTTCAGGAAACATAGCTGGGCATGGGTGGGAGATTGGGGGACTGTGATGGGTTGTCTATCCCACACAAATGAAGAAAGGACCCTGAGTGCTCAGTTAGCCCACTTTCCTCACTGAGAGGGTAAGGACACTCAATTTGTTGTCACACCCAGTTGCCCAGAAGCTGGGTTGACTTAATAAAAGAAGGTTGTGAAAACTACAGGAGCCCTGAAGATAAAGAAATCTGGGAAAGAGGAGGGAGGCAATTCTGTTTCTCTGGGAAAGGTCTGAGGAAGGCAGATTGAAGAAGGCTATAGGGACTGTTTTATTCCCTATGTTGGGCCCTGGAAAGGTACAGAGAGGCAATCCTGAAGGGTCAACATATCTGGAGAGAAAGGAAGAACTGGGAGGACCTCGGAAGAAACCAGCAGAGAGGCACAAACTTCAAGGAAGCAGTGCAAGGGGCTCAGAGGTGGAAAGTGGCCCAGGGAAATAGCATGCTGGAAGGAGTCGACCTCCCTGCTTCATACAGGATCCCTGGGCCAGAATCTGGAGCAGAGAGTGGGACAGTGTTCCTCTTCCAGCAACAAATAAAGGTCCAATCCTAATGTAAGTATGATTTAGCTGAAGAATGAGCCTAAATTTTCAGTCAAGGGGTCTTTTGTATTAAGACTTTTTTGTTTTACTTTTAGTTTTATTTTTGTTATCTCAGAAAGCATAGAATTAAAACATGACCTGGCCAGAAGGCTAAGTCACTAGAAGAAGGGCCATTAGTGAGGGGTGCTAGACAAAGAGTTTGCTAGACTGTGCCCAGCCCTAGAGGGGTGCATTAGCAGTGCATTTACTCTTCCTCGGGAACCCTTTAAGTATGTCTGTACTGAATTTTGAACTGAGCTAGAGTGAATCTCCTAGCCTGGGTCAACCTTTGTGGGATAATTGGACTTGTGCTAGCTCTGGATAAATAGCTATATTACTAGGGCTTTGAAGTTTCAACTCAGGACTGGAACTTTGGCTCTGATCTCCCCTCCCCCTGCAATAGATTTCAGAGCCTGAGCCACAGCTTCAAAGCACTGTCTACTCTAGACATCTATTTTTAGAGTGCAAGTACAAGCCCCCGTAGTCTAATTCTGTCAACGCATGTTGAGAGGCTCACTCCAAAATGCTGTGCTGGCCCAGAGTCCCAGAGCAGCCTGAGCCTGAATGTTTGCACTGCAATTAAGCTGCTCTGTAAGCCAGAGCCCTGCAAGTCGGAGTCAGCTGGCATGGGACTGTGGTGGGTTTTTAATTGCAGTGTAGACATACTCATTAACTGCCCATCACAGGGCCTGCTCATACAAACTACTATCTTAATAATCTCTCCTCATATCAGGAGTTTCTTTGGTTACTTTTATGAAAGATTATTTATGAGACTAAATATGAAGGATGGGACATTATATATCACTTCTCATTAGGTGTTCAGAGATTCAGGTAGAGCCTTTGGCGTCCTCAGCAATCCTGGGCTGAAACTGCTGACAGGAGTTGGTTCCTTTTCATTCTGCCTTTTGCAGCCTGGCAGCATCAGCATGCTCTGTCTTACCTGCTCCTCCCCTTTACCATGCATACCTCTGAGAGGAGGGGGTGAGAGAAGCATGCTGCACTTATTACTAGGAGAAAGGAACCAGCTCCTGGCAGGGATCCCAGTCTGACTCTGCTTAAGGCATCAAGGTTCCTCCCCCACTCCTAACATATGGAAGGAGAAACAACCAGCTGCTTTGCCCATTGGCTATACTAACAGCTTTGTACTCTGCTTTCCTCAGTTCTTTGCCTCAGTCACACACAGTCCCTGACTAAATTAGTTAGTGGGTTGCAGTTGCCCTGTGTCCTATCAACAATGTGACTGGGTCCGCCCTCTGCCTCCTCAAGTGGGATCCTTGGAGGAGAAAATTCCAGAGTCCCACTCTCCTACATGGCAGCCAAGAAGTTACAGGAAGTCTGGCTGAGAAGGCTGTAATGATGCCTTGCTATAAGCTGCCTGTCTCCTTGTCTCATCAATACAGCGACCTCAGCCCCTGACACCCATCAGGAAGTAGGGGGAAAGGCCAGGAAAGAGAAAACCGAATCTAAAAATGAAGAATTTAACACATGAATAGGTTCAAGGCTTTTAATCCAAATAGTCTCACCAAATTCAGAGTGTATTGGGTGGCAAGAGATGTGTCTGTTTGCTGTATAAATCTGAATCATGCCTGCCTATATCAGCATCAATGTGCACTTATAATTTTGGTCTCTTGTGCTGTTGCTTAGTAGTATTACAGTAACGTGCGGGTTTAGGCAAATTCTTCCTTCCCCCCCCCCCCCAAAGGATTCTTTCTTCCCCTCTCTCACATTGCCCCCATGGCACTCCTGTGTTTTCTCACAGAAGAATTCACATGAATGATGCATGACATGGCTGACTTCAGTACCTCACTCCTGTAAATTATGTAAAGAAGTGGTAATTAATTCTTGTTCGTCAAGGTCAACATTTCTTGGTCAAAGTATTGTCAAGGTCCAGACTCCTGAGAGAATCATACCAAATTATAACAATACTGATAATAAAAAGTAAATAAAAAGATGTTGCGGTCTCTTCAAAGGTATTTGGCAGTCCAGATTTGGCCCACAGTCCACCTATTGACTACCCCCTGTGTAAAGTCTATCTTAGACCCAGTGGAGACATGATGCCAGAGTGTGGCTCACTGAGTTACCAGAATAGTCATGCATGGATGGTTTGTAATAGCACTTGGTTATCATATAGCAGGTCTCAAGCTGATCTTGCAGTGATGTGAATCAGGAGGCTTTCTCTTGAAGTTAACAGACTTACATGTAGATAACGTTGCTATGAGATAAGGATCAAATCCTGTATATTTTTCTTTACCTTTAAATTCTATATTTAGCATCTTTTCTGGGTCTTCCAGAAACTCCCATTTCTCCTCCTCATTATTTTCCCTGTCACCCACAAAGAGTGCATATGGCCCTCCCTCTGGTTCTTGAGGGCTTTGCAAAACTCCATGTGGAGCCTGGGGTTTAATGCAGATTAGGATATCTTTTTTCCTCTCCTCCCTTCCCACCAGGGAGTTAAGAAATGGAAATTTACATTGCTATAGAGCCTGTCTTGCCCATATTTTACACACATTCACATCTGATTTAAGCTGAGTTTCTTTGTATTATTTACCTCAGAGTTCCAGAATGTTTCTATCATTCAATGTCCTGCTCCATCAAATCAAACTGGCCAAAAGGACAAGCGGCTACCGAACATAGTAGACAAGGACTTGAAAAGAGAGGCCCCCTCCAGCAATTAGAGTTAGAATGCTGAAGCGGGGAGCAAGACACTGGCAGGGAAGTAATTTTGGGGAAACAAGGCTTTAATGAAATAGATTAAATTGATTAAATGTTTGCTGAGAAAATACCTTGGAGGTCCCAAGAACAGGGAACAAAAGTCACCACATTTCAATACTCTGCAAATGAAGAAGAACTGTAGAAGGAGGTTGTAGTGGGGTAACTGCCACACTTTGGAAGCAGGAAAGAGCCTGTGCAGACCCAATCAATGAGGGATAGAATTGTTATAAGCCAATCAGGAGGCATCCTGCTGGGACAGCCGAGATACAAGCTGCTTAGCAGAGCAGAGAACAGTTGTGGCCTAACTAGCAAGGGAGAAGCACCTTTGGCAGAGCAATGCTGGATGGGCTCAGAGGAGCAGAGTGTGGGAAGAACCCACCCTGATATCTGCCAGGCTGTGGCTCTTGCTACAAAGGGCTGAAAAGGTACAAGGACTCTGGGGAAGCGGCCCAGGGAACATTGGCCGACAAGCGGAGTGAAGAAGAGCAGGACAAGGCTGCCACCAGAGGGTCCCTAGGTCGAGACCTAGAGTAGTAGGTGAGCCTGGGTCCCTCTTATCCCCTTGTACTGCACCTTGCCACAGTGAAGAATGGCTAATACAAACTATGGCTTACCCCAGAGGTGAGAGGCTAGACTTTGGGTTACAGGTGTGAACTGGATGACTGCTGATACCCCCAGAAGGGGAGAAAAAGTAGTGGGCACTGCTGGAAGGCAATGTCCTGAAAAGCAAGACAGTGTTGTGGGTTTCACTACAGAGGTTGGAGACAAACAAGTAGAGTGACAACAGGTGAGACAAGGGCGAAAAGGTGTCTCACTCAATTGACTGAACCAACTCCTAGATTAACCAGTAGGGGGTGTTCTGGCAGTGCATTCAACCTGCTACAAAGGTACATAGCAGGAATAAGGCACATATGAGGACAGACCACACACTAATGGCAGCTATAATGGGAATAAAAGTATAAAAACAGAAGAAATCTGAACAGAGAAGCTCACATTATAACATCATCAACCTAAAACAGATGACAACACAAGAGTTTAGAATTGCACTAGCAAATAGCTACCAGATGCTTGAAGATGAAGCTGATGGAATAGTAGAAGGCTAATGGAAAGAGGTCAAAGAAATTTTCACTAACACTTGTTGGGAAGTGTTTTTATTCAGGAAGAAACATCACAACAAATGGTTATCTGAGGATACATGGCAGAAAATACAAAAAAGACTCAAAATTAAATGGATTCTAAATCAAGCAAGAACACAGACAGAGTGACTCCAGGAGGAATATGCTGTAAAGAACAAAGAGGTCGAAAAGAATGTTAGGAAAAAGAAAATGAGACTTTTAGACAAAATAGAAACAGATGCACAGATCGCTGCAGCACAAAATGACAGATATTTTTAGATGGGTGTCAGGACACGAAACAAATACCAATCAACTAGTTCAAGGCAATGAAGACATCTTAACAATGAAGACATCAGAACAATTAAATATACGGAGGTGGTACAATAATCAGTCACTGAATGGCGAGCTAGTGTACAATCCCCCAGCTGCATAAAAGGAAGAAGAGGTGAACATTGAATGAGGACCTAGCAGCAGAGTAAACATAGAAAGGGAAGCCAATTGGTAAAAAATGGAAAGGCACACAGTCTGGATAACATTCCAGGGAAGGTTCTGAGAGCAGACTTAAAGAATGTGGTAGACAACTGGGGCATACAATGGACTTGGAGGCAGAAGTTAGAACACTTGACTTTGCAGATGATATCAGTTTGCAATTCCCTAAGCCTTTCTTAAAAGATATGGGAAGAAGAAAACATACCAAATGAGTGGGAAAATTTGTCATATAGCAAAGATGTCAAAGAAAGACATCAGCCAGTGTAAAAACTGGAAGGGCATTCAATTGCTGCCTATTTCAAGTTAGGCATTTCCATTCATTATTCTGGACAGAATAAAGAAAGCAGCAGATTAAAGGTTAGGACAAGAACAGGCAGGGTTCACACAAGAGAAATCATGTATTGATCAAATAGTAACCCCACATATCATCATAGAACTGTTGATTGAATGGCAGACACTGCTTTATATTATTTTTATAGATTTCGAAAATGCCTTTAATACAATGGATAGAAGTTTTATGGAAGTTGCTGTGCCCCCAGGGCATCCTTTAGAAATGTGTGAACATCATTCAGACTTTCTATGGAAATATGACACACCACGTAATAATATATAACAATGAACTGATTAAGCCATTCAAGGGTATGACAGATGGCTTATGTCACCCAGGATCTTTTTAGAGGTGGTGAATTGGATAAAGAGAGAGATCATAGAACAACTGGGGCATACAATGGACTTTGAGGCAGAAGTTAGAGCATTTGACTTTGTAGATGGTATCAGCTTGCTCCTCCATACCTGTAGAGACATGCAAACCAAATAAATGATCTCCAGGCCCATGCACAATTAGTAGAGTTGAAAATCAGTACAGAAAATGAAAGCCACAAAAATCAACACACAACAAGAAATACCAGTAACATTTTCTAGGACTGACATAGAAGATGTCTGATGTTTTACATATCTTAGAAGTATTTGTAAGTACAATAGGTGAAACACACAAACTCATTAAAGCCAGAAACACCTTTGTTACTCTAGATCCAATCTGGAGAAACAGAAATTGGGTTCTTCAATCTAAACTTTGACTATTGGACACCATTGTAAAATTGGTTTTACTATATGACACCAATAGCATAAGAAATTATGGACTAAAAATGGAGATGGTTAGGACATACATGGAGAAAAGTCCTCAATAAGGTAAGACTTATTGTACAGGAAATGCCCCCTCTCCCACAAGGTAAGAGACAAGGAGGTAGGCCATGGATAACATGGAAATGCACAAGAGAAGCGGAACCAAAAGCTTAAGTCGGCAGCAAGAGACTGGTGAAGATGAAAGATGGTGCGGAAAGCCCTACGTTTTCCATGGCAGAGAGAGGTATGGAGGTGTGTGTGTGTGTGTGTGTGTGTGTGTGTGTGTGTGTGTGTGTGTGTGTGTGTGTGAGAGAGAGAGAGAGAGAGAGAAAATGAACTTAAGCAAATAAAATTCTACTGAAATCAATAGCGCTACAGCTAAATGATGGCAGAATTTGAGCCACAATATTTATTTAGTCACTTTGATTTAGGAGTCTTATTATTTATTTGCCTGCAAAAATTATCTGTGTGACATCCACCTTGAGGGTTGGACTTTGGATTTTTTGGTTTGTTGTTTTTTTCTCTCTCTCATTCTAAAATTTGGCTAAAAGAAAACCCTCAAGGTTGATAAGAACCGGGATTGACAGGACTATGGCTCTTTGAAATCCCTGTTGTCCATTTAAATTTTAATGTTTCTATCATTTGTTCCTCAGTGTAAATTAACAGCCGTGGCAGTGTGTTGGGTTTCTTTTCCGAAGTCAAGACTTTAAATTTAATTCAATAGCCTAGATTTACAGCTATTCTATATTTCACAAGGCAGAATCAATAATGTGACTGAAGTGAAGAAGATAAAAATTTATGGTATCTTGCAATTTAATGGTTGAAAAGATGCAATTGGAGAGATCATAAATTGTGAAGGAGTTTATGCTTCATTGCTCCTGATTCAGTGCTTGCTGTTAGAACTTGATTTGTGACTATTCACAAGGTGTGATTAATGGTGTGATCGATGCTTGCTTCAGTGCAGTAAAGCAGTTGTAATGCTCTTCATTAGAATAAATAAAATAAATTGACTGAAGCTTTATAAAAACTGTGTAACATTTAAAATCTAAAATGTCAATTTTTTTTCCTGTTACAATTTAGGTTTTTTCAGGCAGTTTCCACCTACATCACATCACTCATTGTCATTCTTTTTGGATATTATAGAAATCCATGTGGGTTCGGGTTAGCTTTATGCAGAGCTCTCTGAGGAAGAAAAAAATAAAAAGTTGAATAGGACTGAGTGAAGCCTAGGATATCTGGTGGCTATGTTTTGCCACCCTGCAAATGTATATTTATCCTCCTTTGACACGTGAAAGTTTAAAGGAAACAAGGCAGAAAATGACCCTTCTGTATACAGCTTTACTAAAAACAATAAAAATTAATAGTTTTCCTTGTTTTTAAATGGGGTGGATGTATGATCAGCACCACAGCAGAGGCAATGAAGATAAAGGGGCTAATTTTGACTTGTATTTCTTTGGTGTGAGAATATACATTGCATAAGCCAGTGATATTTCACACTATGCTCTAAAACAAGCAGGGGGATGAGAGACAACTGCATGTGAGAGAACTGCTCTAAAAGGCAATGGGATGGAATGATTTTGATGCAGTCATTTGAAGAATGAACTCCAGGAGTTACAAACAAAGGAATTGTGTTGAGAGGGCCCTAGTATCCTTTGTAAATATCCATTAAGGACCCCCTCAGTATATGGATAATTTAAAAATGTTAAAATGTTCAAACCTAAACATATAGTGTATAACCAGGGGAGGAAGGGAAGGGATCGTACTGTGATATTTAGGGAAAATCTTGTGCAGCTCAAACTGCTCTAGCTGCTTCAGTCCTATTTGTTTTATCGGTCTTGTTGAGAGATTAATCTTGTAATTAGCAGGAGAGGCTCATGAGGTTTCCACAGTCTTCCCTTGTTCTGCCATGCATGCATTTACTAATTTGAATCTGCTAAGAAAATGCCAAATGTAGAGATGCCTTTTTTAAGATGTTGTAACTATTTAAAAAGTAGTGTTTTTACCGTGGCACATGCTAGTTTGTCATCTCAAATGTTCCAGTTATTCTGCTGGCTTAGAATAGCTCACTTTTGTCTTTTTCACAAATATTGCAAAAATTCAGGTGTTAACCACAGACTCTTCCTGAACCTAATCTTTTGGTGAAATGTGACATTGTGAAGTTAAAGGAGTCTTTCCACCCCCTCAGACAGATATGTGATATCTATGCACATGAATGCCGGCATAGCTGCAAGCTCAGACATTGGACAGCCAGGAGCACAGTGAGGACTGAGGCTTGCAGTGCTCTCTGGCCATGGTGTTTTGGTAGTGGATAGGTGTGGGTGCTAGACCCATTGACTCTGCTTCCAGTGCTACCCTGCTCATAGGCACCACTCCTGGGCTGAAACATCCATAAATAAAAATGTGTGCTCACACCCACTGGCAACCCTGTGAATCAGCACTTCACCCTCCTCCTAGGCCCCTGGTGGTCCCTCTGGTCAGTTCCTCCCTCTTCCTCCTAGTACTTCCTGCTCCTCCATGCTAGGGGAGAGGGGGAGGAGTGGAGTGCAAGAGGAGGAAGGGGGAGGGAAAAGGTGTGGTAGGGTAGGAATTTAGGGGAAGGAGTAGAGTGAGGGTGTAGCCTGGGGAGGAGTGGGGGTAGGGAAGACATGGGGTAGGGTTGGGAGCTTGAGGAAAAGGGCAGAGTGGAGACAGGGACTGGGCACAGGAGCTGGTTAGATGGGGGACGTGGAGGAAGGGTTGAAGTGGAGGCAGAGCAAGAGTGAGAAGAGGTGAGTGAGGGGGACAGACTTGGAGTGAGGGGTGGGGTCTGAGTAAAGTGGAGGGCATCAAGCGCCCCCAGGGATCTGAGTAAGTTGGCACCTATGCCCCTGCCCTTCCCTACTGCTACAGTAGGGGAAAGACTGCTCCTGCCTGGTCTTTCCACAGCCTGTCTGAGGTCATTGGCCCACTACATTTTTAGCCTTCCAGGATCACGTAACATGGAGAGAGGGAAGAATTTCGCTTTAAGAACTACAAATATTCCCCCCAAAATATTTGCTGCTGGCAATGGAAGCTAGCAATACCTGTAAGCTTTGGGAGAAGGGAAACTTATGGAAAATTCAGGTCATGCTGCATTAGACCCAAATGCTGGGTTGGCAATGCCTATGGTAAGGAGACTCTTCTGCCTGTGTGATAGGAAGAATACACCAGTCCTTTGCAGCCTCTCATCTCTGTCCCTTTGTCAAGGGCAGCTGCTGTACCATCAGTGCTCTCAGTCTTTTCTTTTCCTGTCACTACGGGCTTCGGAGTTGGTAACTGTGATAGGAAAGCAACTGTAATAAGCTGGCTTCTTCTCAGCTCACTGTCCATCCAGTGTCTTTTACCAGAGTTTAATTTCCAAAAAAATAGGCAAAACAAGAGTTCCTCAACCCACCCTGGATACAGCTCCCAGGGTTCCCCCCTTCACCTTTTACAGGAACTTCCAACTTCTCTTGCTTCTTGCAGCTCCCTATCTCAGATTCACTAGGCCTCCATCCCCTCTAGGCAAAAGTGTCCTCTTTTTTAAAACCTAATTGGCATCAGCTGACCAGGCACGGGGGACCCTTGACTTGCTTCCACTTAGAGGGTCATAACATCTTGTGACACTCCTCTCTTTAAGGCCTTGTGCACCCCTTGGGAAGTCTTACAGTCTACACCTTAACCATAGGACAGTCAATAGAGCCTCATTTTTTGATCCAGAGCTTAGTCTCTAATTCTCCCTCAAGCTTATTAGAGCAGATGGCCCCATTCTTCCTGAGTCACCTGATGTTCTGCAGTAGCTATTAGGTATTCCTATAATCCCCAAGTCCCATAAAACAGGTATTCCCTGAGCCCCCTTGTGAATTCTGAGTCCACTTTTATCATCTGATTGATGGTCTTTTGCTGGATGGTGTTTACATCCTCTAGTTCTTGCTCATATTCTTTGCCTATTCATATAAGCATCGAGGTTACGGAGGACTTCTTCTCAGTCTGTCTCAATTGGGTGGGTGAGGTTCTGTGACCTGCAATGTGCAGGAGGTCATATTAGGGTCCGCAAGACCTTTTTTGTCTACCAGCTCTTGCACAACTTTCCTCTGCATCAGTGCTAGAAAACCCTATAAGCCTCTTCCTAAAAATCACCGGTCATGGAAGATCCTTCACTACCCTGACATTTAGCTGACCTCTCTATCCCTGGAGCCTCAGTTCAGCCTTTGCTGTGGGGATAGATTTTGTCTCACCACATATGCATGAGATGGGTATGGGGAGATGCTGACTCAGATAGTACAGGGACTTGGTCTAGGATCTCCAATGTTTGAGGTGAATCCTCTAAACCTATGCTGTCTGACATGCTAGCCACATGTGGCTACTTGGCTGGTTGAGCATGGCTAGTTGGCTTGAATAATGTGGCTAGTTCACTATAGCATTTTCAGAACAATGTAGCAAGTTCTCTATAGCTATAGCCACTATAGTGGTTACTGCTTCAGAACTGGTTGGACACCATGGCTCTAAACCAACAAACTATTGGCTATTCTGTGGCTCTTCCTTCCTTCCTTCACTTCTGAATCTGAGAAACCTTCTCAGTGAAAGTTGTGTCAAAGTAAATGTTTCTTAAAAAAAACCATACACACACACACACACACACACAAGTTTTGATGAGTTGTCATTTTCCAATAAAAAAATTAGTAGGTACAAAAATTCCCAACCTGTTCTAAATTCAAATATAGTACAGTAGAACCTCTGGCTATGTGTAACCTACAGAGTTTTTTCAGAAAAAGGCCGTTTTTCTGAAAAAACTTCACTTACATCCACACTGCAATCGTATTATTTCAAAAAAAATTGAAAGAAAGAGCTCTTTTGGAAAAAGGCATTCATAGAGGGGGAAGAGGGAGTTCTTCTGAAAGAAGAGAAAAAAGGAAAAAGCACCGGTGCCCTCCATCCATAGTAATCACAGCTTATCTTTCGAAAAAGTAGATCCCTTTTTCGATGTACTTTGGGAGTGTGGACGCTCTTTTGGAAGAAGTTTTTTCGGAAGATCTCTTCCAGAAAAGCTGCTTCTGAAAGAAGCCTGAAGTCTAGATGTAGCCTCAGAGTTATGAGCACCAGAGTTAACCACACACCTCATGTTGAACCAGAAATATGCAATCAGACAGCACAGAGACCAAAGAACAAACAAACAAAGAATCAAATACAATACAGTACTATGGTAAACTACTAGAAAAATAAACTCAAAGCAGCATTTTTCTTGTGTAATAGTAAACTTTCAAAGCTGTATTAAGTCAGTGCTCATTTGCCAACGTTTAAAAAAGAATCGTAACATTTTGTGCATAGCTAGGAACATTTCAGATTTACCCTCCAAGGCGCCCAGACCTCTGAAGTTCAAATGTATTGGCTATGTCGGCAGGAACTAACAGAGTATGTTGAAGAACACTGCTATTGAACCTGCTCTTGCTGCTTTTATAACAGAGGTGTCTGTTAAGAAGGATGCCATTTCTTATGCTGCCTCTGCTGTTGTAATGTTGAGGTGGGCTGGCAGGTTTACTGCCATGGTCTGTTTCTTTGTTTACCAAGAAAAAGGGGCACAGTTTCAGTTGAAGTGCAGGTGTGGGTATTATTGAATTTTTACAGTTCCTGTTTGATATCCACAGGCCTCATGAAAGAGCCTGCTTTTGCTACTAGTATATAATCCTGCTGTTACCTTCTGATGAAGTGCTTCTTCCCCAAGTGAGCAAATGATTGTACAAGAAACGTTATGTTTTTTCCCCAGTAGAACATAATAGCTACAGAAAAGAAAACATCACAACTGTGTTGCAACTCTTCATTCCTTTAAAACCCTTCTCCCGTGGCTGTGTTTTCAGTGACTAAGAATGTACAGTCCTCTCTGCCAGTCCTTGAGCTATAGGTATTCTAGGGGACAACAGAGGCATTCACAAATATATACATATTTATATAGGCATTGGCATTCTGCAGCACATCAGTGGAACTAGTCTAGTCTTATTTTACATCACAGGGTCATTCCTGTAAATAAAGAGAACCCAGCCAGTCTGAATAATAGTGATGATGTGAGGTCTTTTAAGAGGTAGAACCTCACCCCTTTTAATTAAAAAAAATTACAAATTCTTATTTCTTTGATTTAGCTTTCCTGTGCTCCCAAATCTCCAGATAATGAGGTGGAAGAATAGAAAGAAAGAAAGAAATAGTATTTGTATTTAACTTTTGACTGGCACTCAGATACTCCAGTGGTGGGTGTAGCAAATACTGAGAAAGATTAAATAAACTTAAAAGGAGGGAAACTAGAGAGACTCCAGAACAGCCTCTTCCCAGAAATGAGTTTTTACAACTCCCAGTGTATGTCAGTTGAGCAAACATGCTATGTGATTAAACATAGAAACATCATTAGTATTGCTGAAGCCAAAAATGATTCATTACTGGTCTTAGGCGTAAGTCTTACCTTGGTTGCTGAGAGATGAAATGTGTATAACACTCCAGGGCTATGTCTACACTGCAGTGCTATTTCAGGATATCAGAGATATCCTGAAATAGCTATTCCTCGTCTTTGAGTGCACTCTTTATTTGGAAATATGAGCTTGCTATTCTGACGTCCCTGCAACTTCATTCCATGAGGAGTAAGGGACACTTCAGAATAGCAATTTATTTTGAAATAAGTGCCATGTAGACAGTGCCAAATTTCGAAAAAAGCTATTTCAAAATTAACTCAAAATAAGCTAAGAAATTTGCATAGCTCACATTGTGTAGCTTATTTTGAGCTATGGGTGCAGTGCAGATGCACCTAGATGTTTGGAAAGGAAAGTCTTGGTGTTACCAGAGCTACAAATATCTCTGTGGCCTGAAAAATTTCTTCTTGATGTGAAAAGCTAAATTGGCTATGCCAAAAACACCATCAGGGTCAGTTTGTCTAAGCATTGTGGCATCAGTGAAAACTGAAGGCAGTCACTAGTGTAGGGCCAATTTTGGCATTAAAGGATTATAGGAGGAAAGTGGGAAAAGCTCATATGAACAGTTACTTTGTGAAGGAATACAAGAGATGTAAAAAATGAGAAATACAGCAAATTTCAAAATAACAGAAACACCAAGTGGTCACAATAGTGATTAGTGACAGACTCAGAATTTAGATAGATACAACTCACCATAGTAATTCAGTGTTGATCTCTAGAGTGTACTTTCTAGTGCTTTAGTTTTAAATGTCCCAATGTGATGGGGCTTCAGCTTCCCCTTGGGGGAATTCTGCAGCCTAATATATCTCACTGAACTTTTTCCCTAATATTGTTTTTCCCTTCTTAATTTCAAATCATTTCTTCTAGTTATTTCTCTAATTTACCTCAGGGTTTTTTTTTCTTTCCATGGTATCAGCCTCTTTCAAACAGCTGTGAAATACTTCAGTCAAGTTGTAACAAGTTGAGCACTCTCCACCACGGTGCCTCCTTCAGGTGTCCTCGGAAATTAGCTATTCTGCCTTGACATGTCTTCTGGTGGCTGATGTCTCACTCTTCATCATCTGTCTTCTGAGTTACTGCAGGCTCCATATCCTTCCCAGCCCATGGTGCCCTTCTCTCATGGCACTGTCCCACTGCAGTGCTCCTGTACTCTGGGGTCCTCCCAGGGAATCCCACCCTCTATACCCACCTTGTCCAGTGATCCACTGCCAGTCATAATCTAGCCCCTGCCTCAGGGCAAACTGCAGTCTGAAATGGCCGCTCATCACAGTCAAGTGGTGTGGGCCTGCTGCCTTCTTCTAACCTCTCTGCCTCCCTGCAGCCCTAGTGCCCTCAGAGCAAGGCCTCAACCTAGGAGCTTTCCTGGCCAGAGCTCCCCAGCTTTGCTTGCCCTTCCCCAGCACTACTGTCTCAGGAAGCCAAGGTAGCATCCCTGGCAGCCAGATCCCTCCTGCTGCACAGCTGGAGCAAGTGTGTGCTCCTCCTCTCTTCAGGAGCCCCTATTTATACAGCCCCTGTGAACCCTAATTGGCTGCTATATGCCACAGCTGCTTTCTCCAGAGTCAGTGTGGGGCAGATGCCCTGTCACACAAGTCCTTTCTGTTATTTCTTAGTCAAACCAGGCACATGACATCTCTCCTTACAAAAATCTCACTAATCTTCTGATAATTTTTGTCTTTTCTCCAAAGTCACAGGAGTATGATAATTGATAATATCTTTCTGATCATGTAGGCTCAGAACTGAATAAAATAGTCCAAAGGCTGAGAAATGAGAGAGGGACTGTTAGCTCCCTGTTATATGGCATGATCTATTTGAGTTGCACAGTCCCAAATCACATCTATCAGACTGGTCATGCCTTCACCATCCACTCTCCCATATATGACCCTTCACAATTCACTCTCCCACCCAAATTCCTAATAATTTCTCCCTCTGACTCAATATACCCTCCTGCTCAATATCACTAGGCAATGAAGTATTATACAGTATGTGACGCACATATGACAAACTGTTTGAAAGAATACCTTCCCCTCCTTATTATCTCTTTTTGTCTGGTTCTCTGTGTCTGTCTAGTCTCTACCACTGTTCCTTCTAGATCCCTCACAGTTCATTAGGAGGTTGCTCAATTTATTAGGAGCCAATCATGCATTCATACATTCTTCCATCTGAAGTGCACTTTTAAATGTTAGACTATACACTAATCAAGTTGAACATCATAATGAGAGCACGTTCACATTGTTAAGGTAAATGACCCAATGCACTCAGAGTGAAGACATATTTGAACTACAATTTGTGATTTTCATTGCAATATTGAACATTCCCAGGAACTGAGAGTGCATTGTTTTGTAGATGCCTTGCAAATGTGTGATTATCGTTGCACTGCTGGTAGGACACTGGGTCATTTCATTGTTGCTGTGCCATACGTTTCTAGTTAGAACTATCTGGGCAGGATTCTGTGGTGAATTGTAAGCTAGACTATAAATGCCTCATTGCTGCACACAACTCTCACATTTTTACAAGTAGAATGTGTCAGTGGTGCATGGTACAGCCCACATGTAGTGATTGGATGCTCCAGGCCTGTGCCTACTGAAGTCAGCAGATGTTTTTACCATTAAATTAAATGCAAACAAGATTGGGGCCTATGGTTGTGTCAAATGAAAAAAGCAAAAGGCTGGGAAGCGAAAAATATTGTCAGAAATATTAAGGCTGTGGGGCAGATAAAATAGGCTGATCAGGCATCTCTCTTCTGCATGTTGAGTAGGACCTGTCCTGGGGCAATGATTTGACCAGAGGGAAGAGAGATCTCAGAGGAGGATATTTCAAATTACCAGGGAGAACCTAAAATTGATTTGTGCTACATAAGTGATTCCTCTCTGGGACGTTCATATGAAACACTGGGCTTCTTAGGTGAGTAATGGGCATGACCCTGCAGCCCATGGATGGTCAGGTGAGCAAAAGTTGCAAGTTTGACCCCCACAGATATGTAACCTGTCAGGAAGCTCAAACAGATGGGATGTGCACTGTGTGGCTACGTCTACACTGGCATGATTTTCCGCAAATGCTTTTAACAGAAAAGCTTTCCGTTAAAAGCATTTGCGAAAAAGAGCATCTAGATTGGCACGGACGCTTTTCCGCAAAAGCACTTTGCTTTTCCGCAAAAAAGCCCCGAATTGCCATTTTCACGATCGGGGCTTTTTTGCGCAAAACAAATCTGAGCTGTCTACACTGGCCCTTTTGTGCAAAAGCTTTGAGCAAAAGGACTTTTGCCCAAATGGGAGTAGCATAGTATTTCCGCAAGAAGCACTGATTTCTCACATGAGATTGTCAGTGTTCTTGCAGAAATTCAAGCGGCCAGTGTAGACAGCTGGCAAGTTTTTCCGCAAAAGCAGCTGCTTTTGCGGAAAAACTTGCCAGTCTAGACACAGCCTGTGTGTTCAGCACTTTGGGTAGTTTATTACTGAGCACATTTTCCTGAGACTAATTGCCTAATGTCAGTACATTCTTTTAGAAAAGAAACAGGCAATCCAAGAGCAGATGGGCTAAACAGACAACTTTATTGCTCACTCATATTTACCATAGACCCCCAACACAACATTTCGAGTGGCAATAATTTGGTGCCAATTACACTTTTTAATTTATTTTAGTATGTTAATTTATACATTTATTATTACTTTTAAAAAATATTTAGTAATATTAACTTTTACATAATGAATATTAACAGGCAGGTGGTGAATATTATTATACCCGCCCCTAATTACTATTTATAGAATTTTGAATACAATTAATATTTTTACATGATAGACATTTTGAGTTAGCAGAGATTATAAAGAATGTGACCCTGAAAGTATTTTTACAGAATAAGTGAGAGTAAGTAAAAGACATAACAAAGAAGAACAGCTGCTGTTTGTTTGTTTTTTTTAGGCTGCAAGAGTGGAGGGAAAGAGCATATTTATACATTATAAAAGATAATACCTTCTTTGTCTGGAGCCTTTATTTATTTTTCCAGATTGCAAAAACAAAGGAGAAAAAACATGCTTAAAGGGCAATGCCTGTTCTCGCTAGACCCCTGTTAATTCTTACATATTCCAACACATTCTAATACAGATCAGGGACCTAAAAGTTGCTAGTTAGTCCTGGGGTCTGGAAGAACGATGCCAAGATCCCAAAGGGGGCATGAGGAGTTGGGGGGTGGATCAGTTTACATAGATCCTGAGCCATGCTGTCCTGCACAGGCAGGGCACGTAGATACCTTTAGGTTAAACAATACTCCTGTGTTCTTACATGTACAATACCTCTTATGACCATAAGGTCAGAACTCTTATCCTTTCATTTTTTTAAAAAAGCAGCTGTCCAGGGAGTGAACTTAGCCCTTTTGTGCCTTTTAAATATAATAGCTACAATGCTTGATGGTGCCTTTTATTTGTGGCAAATGCTATAATTTACAAGATACATCCACTGGTTTGTATTGTTGTGTCTGTGTCACTTGTACTCTTAACTTGAAATGATCTAAGAAAAAGAGGCATTGTGCCAAAGCTCCTAAGGACATTTATATGTCAGTGAGAGGAAGAGGGTGTAGAAGTTGGACGCGGATTGTACATTCATAAATATTAGCTTGCTTCATTAAGGTGAAAGGTTTTGCACAGGAAAGTAAAATAATGTTATTCTGATACTTCAAAGGAAGGGGCAGTGCTGTCAGTGAGCCATATTTTCCCACATGGCTGGACTGAAGAACTGTTTATATAAATAGGGTTGTGCTGTTCATATTTACCTGCACACAGTCCTATTTCCATAGATGAGGAGAAACATTTGCTCAAGAAGAGCTAACATCATCCAGCCTCTCTGCCTGCCAATGTAGGATTGTTTCCATTCATTTTCTAATGTTTCTAGATTTAAACGTCCTAAGCAATGGGACTTTGCCACTTTTCTTGGAAGACTGTTGCAGAATTGTCTGTCTGTCAAAGTATTTCCCTGGATATTTTGTTTAAATTTTCCCTTCCTTAATTTTTTCTCAGTAATGTAGTAATTTTTTCTTACTTTTCTGTTTACATTTTTTCCAGTGTTTTAGACTATTATTTGTTCCTTACTCATTGCTTAGCAAGCTTGACATATTTTGCTTTTTAAAAAGACTATCACATGTCATGAAATTTTACCCAGTTTCCCCTGTATTGAGCCCAATAACTTGTATTTGACTTGCAGGTGTTTTCCAGAAACATACCAAGTCTTGATCTGAAGTTACCGAGGGTATGTCTACACTACCACCCTAGTTCGAACTAGGGTGGTAATGTAGGCAACCGGAGTTGCAAATGAAGCCCGGGATTTGAATTTCCCGGGCTTCATTTGCATCTTGCCAGGCGCCGCCATTTTTAAATGTCCGCTAGTGCGGACTCCGTGCCGCGCGGCTACACACGGCACGGACTAGGTAGTTCAGACTAGGCTTCCTATTCCGAACTACCGTTTCACTAATTCACTACCGTTTAATTAATTAATATAAATATTGAAAAAATTGTGCCTTATTTTTTTCACTTGAATTTGTCTGTCTTCTGCTTCCAGCCATTGTTTCATGTTCTGCCTTTCTCTGCTAGGTTAAAGAGTCCTTTAATACTCAGTGTTTTCTCCCTGTAAAGATCCTTACATGTCATGATCATGTCAATTCTCAGTCTTCTTTCTGATAAATTGAACAGACTGGGCTCTTTCAATCTCTGATAAGGTATTTTTTCCAGCCGTTGAATCACTGTTGTGGTTTGGAATATTTTGGGGGGAAACAATCCCTTTCTGACCCTGCAATGTGGCTGGCTGAAATCCTGAAGCATGAGCTTGTAGGAACATAAGACAGAAACCCCAAGTGAGCCCAAGGACTGCCCTGCTCTGCCTTCGATACTTGCTTGTCCACTGTAACCCCTTAGATCTTTTTCAGAGCTGTTTTCTAGGACCCAGATACCCTACCCTCCATTCTGTAGGTATGCCCTGCATTCTTGTTCTTAGCTGTATGATTTTGCCTTTGAACATATTAATACCAATTTTGTTTGAATGGGCCCATTTTACCACCCACTGTTCAACCAGCTCTACCTTAACCATTATTGCTGCTCTTCTCTGAATCACCTCAGCTCTGATAATGTCGAGGAGGCCAAAACTGAGTGTGGTTTTCCATTGTGGATGCACCATCATCAAACATAATATCGAAGGGACTTTTTCTTCCTTGACCTATGGTGCTCTTTGTTTATAGCCAAGAGCCTATCTTCGTATTGCAAACTCAGATTTAATTCATCAGGGCTCCTCCAGTGTTACTACTTTCCACTTTCTCTCTTCTATTGAATGCGTGGTTCAACATTATTCCATATTTGCCCAGATATTGTAGTTCTGGGCATCATATTTCAGGAAAATTGGAGAAAGTCCAAAGAAGAGCAACAAAAATAATTAAAGGTCTAGGAAACATGATCAATGAGGGAAGATTGAAAAAATATGTGTTTATTTAGTGAGGAATAGAGAAGACTGAGAGAGGACATAACAATTTTCAATTACATAAAAGGTTGTTACAATGAAGAGGAAGAAAAATTCTTCTCATTAACCTCTTAGGTAGGATAAAAAGCAATAGGCTTAAATTGTAGCAAGGATGGTTTAGGTTGGACATTAGGAAAAACTTCCTAATGCTGTTATGCGGTATTGTTAATTGCTAGAATAAATCACCTAGGGCAATTGTAGACTCTTCATCACTGCAGATTTGCATGAGCAGGTAAGATAAACATCTGTCAGAGATGGTCTAGATCAGTGGGCAAACTCTTCAGCTGAGGGCCACATCGGGATTCAGAAATTGTATGAAGGGCCTGCTAGGGAAGGCTAGAGAAGGCTGTGCCTCCCTAAACAGCTAGGCATGGCCCAGACTCCACACCCATCTGACTCTCCCCGCTCCCTGACTGCCCTCTCTGATCCTTCACCTCATCCAACCCCCCCTGTTCCTCACCCACTGACTATCCCACAGGAGATTCTCACCCCATATCCAACTCCTCCTCCAACCATCCTCCCTGTTCCCTTCTCCATCTACCCTATCTAACCTCCCCCTGCTCCTCTTTCCGACTATACCCTGGGGAGTGCCCACCTCCTAGTCAACCCTCCGGCTCCCCACCACAACCCTCTCTGGGACCACCCTTGTCCCCTGACCACACTACCCGGAGCACCATACCAGCTGGCCAGAGCATCTAGGTTGGTAGTGTGACGAGCACGCCACACTGGGGGAGTTGAGTCTGTGGGTAAAAGGGGCGAAAAGGAGAGGGGTCATGGACTAGCCTCAGGAGCCAGCAAGAAGAGTCTGGTGGGCTGGATGTGGCCCAGGGGCTATAGTTTATCTCCCTGTGGTCCAGATAATACATAATCCTTCCATGCGTGCAGGGGACTGAATTAGATGACCTCTGGAAGTCCCTTTCATGCCTATGATTCTGTACTTTTTTGTAAAAAGTGTCTCTATCCCTGAAATCCTGTAGCCCAGCCACTTGGAGTTCATAGATTTAACAGTTACTACTGCATTGCCACAGCTTCTAAATCAGATGCCAATTTTCTACAATTATTATTGAGACGGGGACTCCTATCACTCCCCTCCTTGAAGGGCAACTGGAAGTTGCTTGCTTACAGTGGAGTCCATGAGGGAAAAGGGCTCACCACAAAGAGAAATTCTTTTACCTACTCAATTTGGTGTTCTTTGGATCTCATGAATTGCCCCTCTTCGCCAATTATATCAAGCCCTTATTTGGATTTCTATTAATTGAGGAATTGAATAGTGGTTGGGGCTGACCTGCCTTTTAAACTCACACTGCAAGGGCCATTTCTCCACACTTGGTTTATAGCCATCCATTTTTCTTCCTTGATTTTGCATTTTATATTTTCTCATTTCCTCTTCCTATGGTTATATATGACTAGAGCAGAGCACTGAATCTAAAAATCTCTGCACTTTGGGGAATGTTGGCAATCCAGTCCAGAATTACAGTTTGAGTATAGCTTTAAAGTTTTCTTGTATCTACTCTTTGTCTTTTTTCACCATGTTTTTAAAAAATTATTTAACTTCATAACAGCCTTTAAGATCTCTCGCCAACATCTTTTATCTGCAGGGGCTTTTCATTCTAGTTTTCCATTTAAACTTGGAACAAAGCATTCCAGTTCACCCACCTTTTTTTTTCCTTTGCCTTTTCTTGTAGTTAGCTCTCCTGCAGTTCCTTATTGCTAGGCCTGACAGCTCAGTTAAAGAAAAATGGCAGTACTGCAGGGCATGATAAGTGCAAAGGTTTGTGGCAAGGAAAATTGTGCTGTAGTGTTACATTAGTCTTCTTGCTTGATGAGCAGACTATACTGGTCAATGAACAGTTTTGTTCTAAAAGATCAAGGTGGCTCATGGCCTACATTAATATTGGTTGGGTTTTAATAGTTAATAAAAATATTTGTTTCTTATGTGAGCTTTGTAAAAGGAGGGCTGTGTACAAGTTCTTACCACAGTGGTATAATTAACAATTGCCTGAGGGAAAATCAGGTTGACCCAAAATGATTTTTTGAAATTTTTTATAAAAACAAATAAAAAATAAATGATTTTGTTTTGTGAGGTTTTAAAAATAAAATTAAAGCAAAATTCGGAATGAAAAGTCGTTTTGAATAAAAATACCAAAATGTTTTCTTTGGAAATTTTAGATTATTTTTCAACCAGAATTTGGCATAAATTTACCACGTGCTTCAGTCAACCAATATATGCATTTTTTTAGCTAAACCAGTTTTGTCTGAAAAATTTCACTTCATTTTAGTCCTTTTCTGTTAATTTCCTTGCTTTTTTAAGTGACTTGACTTTTGCAACTGATGTTCTAGGTAGGAACATTGTTGGCTCTTAACAATGGGATTTTAAAACCAAATATTTTAATTTTGTAATTTCCCAAAGTTTGTTGTTTGTTTGGTTTTATTTTATGTAGTCATAGAAGATGTAGCCTAAGCTACCAGTAAGATCAGAGTTCTGTTCAAAACTCTGCTACAAACTTCCTATAAAGTATAATCTCTGCCAAGTCATTTAAAGTTGTGTTTCCTCAGTTACCCCATGTAGTGGGGTAGCGGCCCCACTGTGGTAAGAAGCATGGCCTATAGACTATAATTTGCCCCCTGAGGCAACAGGCTAGACTTTGGGCTGCAGTTAGCCACAGGAGCAGGTGCACTGACTGAGGACTGCTGATACCCATGGAAGGGGATGAGAATGGAGAGGTGGGCACTGCAAGAGGGCAGTGTCCTGAAGAGGATGCCATAGTCTGGGGCATGATGTGGGTTCACAGAGAGACAATGGAGACAGTGAAGCAGTATGATGATAGGCGAGACACTGGCTAGAAGGTGGCACACTCTATGAACTGAGCTGATTCCCAGACTGACTGGCAGAAGGTGCTGAAGCCCCCCTTTCACCCGATTTGGACCAGGCCCCATAGGCCAGTGGAGGATTTTGGAGGGAAGCATGGGAGAAGGAGTAATTTGAAAATAGTAATTTGAGGGACTGATAATGAAAATACTGTCACCTTATTTTGGGTCAGTCATTTGTTTTGGTTTTGACTTCTCAGTTGGCTTCATTGACATAGAAACATGGTCCTTTATGTTCACAATAAACATGGCAAATTTTAGGTCAAGCCAATTTTCAAGTCAAAGTTATAAAGAGAGAGCTTTGTACAATGGAAGGTGATTGCAGTCTTAACTAAGAGGAGACTACCATTTTTCCATGTTAAAATACATTGTGCTTATTTAGCACCTTATATCCACAGATCTCAAAGAAAGCACCTTAATTAACCCTCCCAACCTCCCTGTCAAATAGTTTATCCACTAGAATAATAGATGAGACACAGAGAAGTTAACTAACTAAGGGCAGGTCTACACCACAGTGGCACAGCTGCAGTAGTTCAGTGAGCTTCTCCTGTTAACTTAGCTACCATCTCTTGCTTAAGTCGGAATTACTGCATCACTCAGTATGCAGTGACATAATTATACCAATGTAAGTTTATAGTATAGACCTGGAGTTACTCAAAGACACATTTGTCTTTTAATGGCACATGCAAGAAAATAACTCAAAAACACTGTTTCCCATTGTCATGTTTTAACCACTAAACATTCACACAAGACCTTTCCACTCATAACTTGTGTTTATATGCACATGCACAGACACACGGTTACAACACAACTGCATGTGTGTGATGTATTCAATATGAAAAACACATCCCACCCAACAAGAATATAAATTTTTCTATCTGCCTCCTCCAGTTCACAGGTTTGTATAAATAATGGTGCATTACAGGATGCACATTTTATTTTTTATTTGGAGCTTTGTAGAAAGAAATCTTTTTTTTCTCCACCACTCACTAGATTCTAATTTTATCTGCTACAGAAGCTGACTTCATACTTCATTTCTGCCAATGATATGGCTATTTTCTACCGTGTGAATGAAGTACCTGGTGTGATAAATATAAAAGTATATCTGCAGTTTCATTTTCAAAAGAAATTGGTGCTTTTGTGAGACTGAAACTATTGCTACAGTATTTACTCAGTTTCCCAATGTTAATTCTGATGTTCTTGGATAGTATTTCATTTCAACTATCTGGTAAGGCAATTCAGCATCATTTCTCTTCATTTATAACCATGTTATATTATTTCAACATAATCATACAGTAGTGGAATGAGTTATGTTTATAGCATGCCATTTATATTTGAAAATGTGCATATAGATATTGCAATAATTCTAATATTATATTTCACTCTCTTTCCAGTGACAGGAAAATGCAGTATCCTACTATGCCATATAATGTAATCTTACTAGACTATCTATTTAACTCCTGATTTTTGCAGTGTTAAAAATCATTCACTGCTTTTACAAAATTAAGATTGGTAAATATAAATTCTGCTGTATATTTCTACTTGTTTAATCTTGCATATTAATTCACTCACTTGTCACTACACTGAAGTATTAAAAACAAACTATTTGATTTGCGGTAGAATTTAAACTGCATAACATATACCTTTCTTTGTGTCTCGCACACACATGCATAGAATTTTTCTTTGCAAGTAGTTTGCCTTGATTTATACTACTGAAACAGTTTACCTGAGATATTCTGTGGATTTATTTTTGGAGAAGGAGAAGCCAATTATGCTAATTGGAAATGCTGGGCTTCGAAAAGCAGCCGTTGTGTCAGACAATGTTACCAAGATATCAGAAGATTACATGGTGGCCAAAGTCCCTTTCATTTACTACACAACATCTGCTATGCTTCAGAATATGTAATTATAACCATTCCCCACTCTAAGGACCTAATTCTCCTCTCTCTTAGCCAGTCTCTGTCCCAGTGGGACTTGATCCATGTCAATACAGTTACTATTGATTAGCACTCGTTTAAGGGAGAGGAGAATCCATATCTTTATCATAAGGACAAATGCACATTCAGCTTGCACCTAAACAACCCAAAAAAGCTCAGTTAATGACTGACAGTAACTCTCCCAAAGAAATGTTATATTTTCTAATGGAAGAGTTTACATCATGTTGCCATTTCATTTTCCAGGCTAGACAAGATATTAATGTAGGAAATCACTAATTGAGTGGTGAATAACTCTTTCACTATTGTCAATGTAGTGCTTGAAGTATTAGATTTTTATATTATATGGCAGAAGAGTGGAATGGCACTCTAGGTCCAGTACCTGACATAAAATTGTTAAACCTTGATGGAAAATGTCCTGATTCTTACAACTTTATTTTAGCTACCTTTATTGTAATAGAGAATTTGGAAAAAAAAATATAGCCACTATTTAGCTACAATATTTTGCATTATGCTACCGGGCAGCCGGCAGAAAATCGCCACAAATTAATGAAAAGTCCTCTGTCTGTGATATTCTGCTATTGCTGATGATGTGCAAGCAAAGATTTAACCAAAAGAAATATGTAAAATGGGCTAAAAGGGACGAGATGGCTCAGAGACTGGCAATGGGATAAGGAACATTCCACTTCCATGTTGTTGGTTCAAATTGATAATGTGAACAAATCATTATCTGGCCATTCCATTTCCTATGAAAAATGAATTAAAGCTCTCAGTTAACTTTCTAAGATGTGTGTCTGAATCGTGGAAGCTTTGATACCCATTCAGGAAGACTCAGCATAGAAGGCAGAAGTATAGTGTATTTGTAGACTGATCTAGACTTTCCACCCTAACAGACATCCTTCCAGGTCACTATGGGAAGACATGTGCGCTCTCTGCCTATATAGTACCAGTTCTGCAATTCTGTGACTGACAGAGGAGAGGGCTTCATTCTTGAGAGCTGTCAGGTTGGCATGTTCTCTCTGTTAGCCCTAAATTTACTTTAAATAAATGTAGGGAGGTAAATGGAAGAAATGCTAAATGGTAATCAACAATATTTGCTGGTCAACATTTTATTTCAAAATTTGAACAGGCTGTTTAAACCGATGGAGCATATAAATCAACAGTAACCTATATGAAGAAATTGAGCCTCCCTTTAAGTTTATTTAATGGTTTGTCATAATTTCCTCTGTTGTGGTAACAAATGAGCAGCAGTAACAGCAGTCTGCGTCCATAAGCAAACTGATACCTGTTACGGTTTTCTGGCATAAGGGATTATCCAAAAGAGCAACATTTCGGCCCTGAGCCTGCCGGCATTCCAGCAGGTGCTTCACCTTGATGTGAGCTGTCTAATGGGAGGGTTCATGTGCTTTAAAGTAAAACACTTGGTCACCTATTTGTAAGCGTGAAGTCTTCTGCTACACCAATGCCTCAACATTTATCCTCTCACAGCATCTCTTCCATTGACAGGTGTTCTCAAAAGACCTATGGTGGAGAAAACTAGAAGAAATTATTCTCCCCCAAGTGCTAAAAAATTATTTATTTAATTGATGATTTCACTGTGCCCGAGGTTGATGCTTATGGTACTGTCCAGCCTCAGGTACTAATCACACAACATCGTGACAGGTAATTGATACATTTTTGTAAAAGTTGTCAGTGTTATCAGTATTTATTTGAAGAGTAACTATTACAGCAAGTAATTCAGATCCTGTTTTTAAATCAGAAGGGCCTGATCTTTGAACCAATGTGCTGCCTGTGTGCAGCTGAGCATTTGGGATCTCCATGAAAGCACTATGGGAGAAGGAATATGACCACTAATGGAAGCACAAGGACTTTCGGTGACCCTCTCCCCACCCACCCCCTAATCCAAATCTGGGAAAGGCCAAGAACTGTGTGTATGGCAGCGTAGATGTACCATAGGCATGATATAAGGGAAACCTCTAGAACCATCCTTCCTGCCTGGAGAGGGCTGTGGGAAAGCTAATGAAAACTTAGGCTGCATTGTGGATACCTTGCTGCTGATATCCCTGTTGTGTTCCTACTTCATGTGATCTGGAGTGCAGGGTTATGAAGGCAACTGACTCCTTCATATGAGAGGTGGTAGATCTATGAGTAGAGAGGAAGTTCTGTGGGAAATCTGGTGGGGATTATTTCCCTCTACTTCACAGAAATGTTTTATAAAAGACTAGTGAAATCCTCTCTCAGACCAGGTTTGTACTCAGCGTCAACCCAGGAGTTCGTGCAACACTGCTGTGATCGCTAGGTTTAGTTTGGATGGTTGCGTTTCTAAAGGCTGTGCACTATTTCTGAGAAGGGTCTGTATAACAGGAGCTTAAGGGTGTGAGCCCATAAAGAAACACAGACTTGGAGGGAAGCTGCATTATGTAAGATAGAGATGAATCCTTATTTCCCCAAGGATTCTATATTTGATTCAGTTCATTTTGTCTTTTGGGACTAAGCAATCTCTTTTTTAAAAAAGAGCTATTGAAAGTAAAAGGAAGACCCCAAATAACTTCTCTCATTAATGCTCCTGGACAATAAGAATACATAAGTGTTATTGTATAGTGTTTACTAACATGAATGATCATTCACAGAGCTTATGCAGAATGCTTTGTAGGAAATTAAACTACAGAACTTCTGTTTTATATCTACACTAGGCAACTATCACCAGCCGCCAGCATAGTCCAGAAAGTGCTGTATTATAACTAGCATAACAAGACACATGGGCTGTGTCTAGACTGGCCAGTTTTTCCGAAAAATCAGCCGCTTTTCTGGAAAAACTTGCCAGCTATCTACACTGTCCGCTTGAATTTCCGCAAAAGCACTGATTTCCTACTGTAAGAAATCAGTGCTTCTTGTGGAAATACTATTCTGCTCCATTCAGGCAAAAGTCCCTTTTGCGCAAAGCTTTTGCACAAAAGGGCCAATTTAGTCAGCTCCGATTTATTTTCCGCAAAAAAGCCCCGATTGCGAAAATGGCAATCGGGGCTTTTTTGTGGAAAAGTGCGTCTAGATTGGCATGGACACTTTTCCGCAAAAAGTGCTTTTGTGGAAAAGCGTCCGTGCCAATCTAGATGCTCTGTTCCGAAAATGCTTTTAACGGAAAACCATGCCAATCTAGACGCAGCCATGATGTACAGTGTATCCTGCCCAATCAGATAATTAGTAAGGCCCTGTCTACAATATAGATAAGATCGAAGCAGCCACAGTTGATCTTCCAGGGTTCGAATTAGTGGGTCTAGTAAAGACATGGTAATTCGAACTGAGAAGGGCACTCTGGTCGATGCTGGTAGTCCTGCTTCTATGAGGAGTAAGGGAAGTCGAAGCGGGAGGTGCTCCATTCGACTTCCCACAGTGTGGTTGGCACCAAAGTTCATATTAAGATACTTTGAGTTAAGCTATGCAATTAAAGTAGCTGAAGTTGCATGTCTTAATTGAACTTATCCCCTAATGTAGACCAGAGCTAAATATCATTCGTCTGAGAACTCTATTTCTATGTAGTTAAAATAAAAGACTAAATACAGGGCAGTACTTCACTGATCATAACATGATAGTGTTCACTGTGGCAATACAGAATATTTTAAGGAGATATTTACATACCAGAAAACATCAAGTTTACAACTTTTGATGAGAAAGAATGGTCTGCCATAAGGATGAGCACATTGTAAAATTCTCTGATAAGTTCTGAACCCAAGAACATTCTCCTTAAGGCAATGTACTAATCCCAGCTGTACTGTGGTTTCTTGTGAGTTCACATGTTTGTCTGTCACTTACTGTTGCCCTCAGATTCTGGCTTTGTCATCTACTATTCCAGATCCATATAAAGACATTTGAGGCTGGATTGAAGCCATGCTTGTTTTTATGTTGGATTCTAGCATCTTCCAGCCATTTCTACCATTTTGTTCTGTGTACCAAAAACATATATGGGAAGAGTCTGTTTTTGACATTCAGTATGTATAGATAATCACATTTAATAATAAGCAGCCATCACATTAAAGTCAACTCAAAGGTTTGATTTGTCCATTTTGAAGGCACACAACACGTGGGGTGGGTACAATGGGACAATGTGACAATTCTGTTCCATCCTTCTGTTGCTGCGTAAATATGCAGCAAAGCAACTAGCAATATTTTCCTGGAAAATGTGTCTCCCACCAATCTGATTGGCAAACATGAAACATTTTCCTCACTCATGTCATTTGCTATGTAGATGGACTGTATGCACACCTAAACCTAATAATTTATGAATCTATGGCAACAGATATCTCATTCTATGTTTTGAGTCAGGGATTTCACATACTCTACCATCTTTGGCAGAAATTCCATTGGGAAGTTTATTGATACTTTTCACTTCTAGAGTAACTTTCATCCTAGGATCTCAAAGCATTTCATAAAAACATGGCAAAACAGTCAAGAAAGATTTCTCAGTCCTTAATCAAAACTACTTGACGACAGTTTGATTTTTGTCTGAACAAGGATTCAGGATGAAGCTGGACAGAATAAACCACACAACATCCTTGTGAACTGGGCAAATATCAGACCTAGTTTAAGGTAAATGAGGATCCAAAGAAGCAAAATAAATTGCATAAGGTCATAGTACGGCAGTGGCATACTTCCACTTAGCTCTAGGACAGAACCACAAAATCCCATGTTCTAAGTTCTGCATGCTATTCCCTTTTGAAAGGACAGCTACAGAAGTGTGATTCCTTGCGGAAAAGGATATCTGTTCTCCACTGTAAAAGAAAATGTTGGAATTAACAGGTAAAACCTATGAAGATCTCTCCCCTATCAGTGGACAATGTACCATGGCTATTTTGCAAGCACTGAGAGTAGAAGAGATGTGTGACACAGCTGGGTACAATCCTAACACATGAGCTTCTGTGCTCTCCTTGCCTTGCAACATTGGGTGTCTTAAGTTACAAAGCCGTACAGAGCACTCATTCCTTTGTTTAGGACAGACCTATTTGCTAGCTTCTGTTTGGATAGGGTGGTAGGGTTTGGAACATGTGCTAATAACATCAAATAGGGAAATCTTATACCTTTACATATAATGTTGCCACACACATTGTATCAGGATGATGACCAGCAAGTTATGAGTTTTCAAATGATACATTACAAGACATGTCTTGTATAAAATTTACTACAGTAGAGTGCAGGGTGTGAACCCGGGGGTAGATTCTGTCACAATATATCAGCTCACATTCTGTGCACCGATACTTCTGATTTCCACTAAAACCCAGGGGTTAATTGTTGCTTGCTCACGCTTCCCTGCCTGGAGTTGGGATGTTTAACACTGTTGTAGCTCTTGATTTGGAGTGATTGACAACTGTTTCCCCCTCCCCCTCCTCTTGATGGTTATTTTAAATCTGCCAATATAATTTGGTGAGAGGAGGCCAACTTTAGAGCCTGTCAACTTTGACAGTGTCCCTTGAAAGATTCCAAAAGCTAGAAATGGTGTGTAAGGGAGTTTTAACAAAGGAGGGTTTTTCAGTTCTTTTTTAACACAGGGCTACATAATCAGCCTTTCTTGTAGCAGCATTCAGTGTGAAGATCTGTCAATAGAAACCTCAAACTGTGAATATACAATTGAACTTTATTGTCCCTTTGTTATTTTGTAACTACATAGGTATGACAGACAAACTGATTTTAAAAGGAATTCACAATTGTCAGTATGTCAAATGCCTGAATCTTACTGCTGGAAGTTTTCAGTTATCAGTGTCTTCAGGCAGGTGCTAAAAGTGCCACATTTCATTAAAATGTGTTCCCTTTCAGTAAGTAAATGTTTTTAATCTGAGCTATTTTAATTTGAGAGTGAAAGGCTTTAACTTTTTATTAGACACTTGCCAAGCAGTCATGTAGAACTAGCTCCTGTGCCGCACAAGTGTGGATTGACAAACCTAAGTACCAGATAAAAGGTGATGAGCGAACTGGGGAGCACAGGGAAACCTAATCCGGCTACGATGAAAGTAGCTTCCAAGTTATCCCCGTCTAGTGGCAGAAACAAGGCCATAGGGATAAGTGTTTGATTAGCATGATGAGCCTCATGTTTAAGACATGCTCAGCACAAGCTCTGCTCTTTTGACCTCACAGAGAACGAGAGAGAGAACTTCTAAGGGATCTGCTACACTAGAGAGTTTATAGTGGCACAGTTGCAACAGTGCAGCTGTCCTGCTGCTAGATCTCTAATGAACCTGCTCAATACCGATTTCCTGCTGGCTTAGCTATTCCAGCCCTTGTGAGTGCAAGAAGCCATGTTGGCTGGAGCACATCCACACCAGGGCCCAATGACAGAGGGGGGAAAGGGGAAAATTGCCTTGCAGTGATGCTGTCGTCATCCAGCCCCCTGGACATCTTTGAATTGCCACTGGAGCACTACAACACGTGGCTCTGAGAGCTGAGGGGGTTCCCGCCCCTTCTGTCCTCAGCCCTGCCCCTTCCAACATGCGGAGCTAACCCACTCGCCCCCCACACACACCTTATCCTGGCCCCCTTGGGGCAACTTATGTTGCTCCGGGAAGGTGGTTTATTCACACCCTCCTAGTGACTTAAGTTATGCTAACAGAAGCTGCAGTGTAGACACAGCCAAACTTACCTGTGCTTAGTATGGAAAACTGTTTGTTTGCTTTGCCTGACTCGGGGCTTTATACTACTGCCCAGCACGGTAGTGTCTGGCACCTTCCACGTAAAACCAAGAGCAACAGTGAAGTCCCTAGTAAACTTCATGAAGTCTCTGGCACTTTTCCTTTTTCAGGGTAAAACCTCTGCTTGGAACAAAGTTTATATTTTTAAGACTGGCAATTTTTTTGGTACATTGGTTGTTTGTGGTTAATTTCAGGATTGTATATTGGTTTGGGTTTTTTTGGTTGATTGGGCTGTAATGGGTCAAAGAGGACATCACATTTGTGAATATTTTTCCTAGCAGCTACGTCTACATTGCGCTCTCTTGCACAAGAACATATGCAAATGAGGCACAGCGATGAATATAGCTGCGCCTCATTTGCATACTTAATGAGCCTCCATTTTTGCACAAGGGGTTTTTGTGCAAGAAAGAGCAGTCTACACTGCTTCTTGTGCAAAAACCTCCTCTTGTGCAAGAGCCATTCTGCCGCTTATTTTCAGGCAGAACAGCTCTTGCGCAAGAGGGTGTTTTGGCACAAGAAGGACCAGTATAGACTGCTCCTTCTTGCACAAAAGCCCCGGGTGCAAAATGGTGGCTCATTAAGTATGTAAATGAGGCACAGCGATATTTATTGCCGCACCTCATTTGCATATGTTCTTGCGCAAGAGAACGCAATGTAAACATAGCCTATATAGAAGTGTTTCTTAAAATGTATTTAATGGTACAGAGGTGTGCTGTTAGGCTGTCAGAGGTATGTCGTGGAGAACAAGAGAGTTCAAAATGACTTTTTTTTTTTTGCTCAACTAAAAATGTATGGTGTCCCTCATAAAAAAAATTGTTTGGTGTTCCTCAGACTTAAAGTTTAAGAAACACTGCTATATAGAGAAAAGATCTTTTTCTGTCCCCGGTAGTTAGCCTTGGAGACGGGCCTGGCTTCCACATGCACTTATGTCAGAGCATAAATATTGATTCTCACCAGGCAGGGACTTGCAAGTTGAAAGCCTTGAGGCCTAATTTTCAAAGTAGAGTGCAACTAGTATGTTTGGAAAAATGTATAGGTAACAGAGTCTTATCTGAATAGTTGTCGGGTCCTGCTGCCGCCTCAATTTCTCCTCCTTTGGGTTCTCAAGAATTTCTCCAGATTCTTGGGCAAGTCAAGTAACATCCACTTTTTGGAGTCTGATTTTTTTTAAACTACATTATAGTTCTGATGTCACCTTAAATCAAAATTAATGTTTCCTCCACTCCTCATTTCCTCAGCTCCTGACTGGACTGAGCCATTTTTTCCTCAAAAGTCCCAGTCCCCTATCTGTGGTTTCTTCAAACCTATGTTCTGAAGGCTTTTCTGCTCCTGCCTCTCACTGAACATCGCTCCAGCCAGGATTCTGAATCCCCTCTGGATCCGCAGCATCCCTCTATCTTTCTCCTTCTCATTGATCAAACATGCTCCCTTCTACAGGGAATCTTTCCCCAGGGCTGCTACCGGGTAATGCTGCTTACCTGATCACACTGTCACATAAACAAATCCATCACAAGTGTATGGATAGCAAAATACAGGTGGAGCAGAGGTCAGTTCAGCTCCCTAAAAGGGCGAGTCTATCCTCTGCCAGTGTATTTGTGTGTGCCAGCAATTGTATGAGTCAGCAGATTTTGAAATTTCACACCTACCCACCCACTGGCTCATGGTATTACTAAAATTACAAACTCAAATTGCTATTTGATGTGCATATAGATTGGATAATTGACATGCAGAAAGGGACATGGGTGCCCCATTAAATAATTTGCACATGCAAATGGTTGTTTCCATACAGATGTTTGTGGGCTGATTTACTGTGCGCGCTCTCGCTCTCTTTTTTTTAATCTTGGTATTTAAAATGGGATTGCAACCTGCAAAGTGACTCTAAATAACACCACTCAGCTCTAGAGTTATTCTCTCTCTCTCTCTCTGATTGTTCTAAGTCATGCTCTTCTAACTTTCGCTGGTTGCCAGCAGCATCAGGATTATAGGGGTCTAAAGATATCATCCCACCTGTAGGAAGGAGAAATGGGGATGGCTAGATTAATTTTACATCATCCATGGCTGTCTTTGCACCTGGAAGATCTTACAATTGAGAGTTTCAGGCTGTCTTCTGCCAGCTGAGTGACATAAAGCAACTTTGCTGAACTTAAGAGGTGAGTCCTTATTTTTGATGGTAGGATTTAAAGCCTTCGACTCTCTTCTTATACTTCTCAATACCTAGCTGAGTACTATGAATTTTACTTAACAGGGTTTACCTTGTGCTATGTGATATTCCCAGCAGAGGCAGAAATTTCACTACAATAGTCCCAATACATGTTATGCTTAGAGGTGCATGGGACTTTGCAAGGGGGTTGGAGGGAACCTACCCAGAGTTACCTTCATGGCAGTTGTAAGGTTCAGATGTTTTCTGTTTCTTATTTGAGCTTGTCAAGTTTTGTTTTGAAAACAAATAAATAGTAGAGAAATATTGACTCCCAAATCCTTTTCCTGGTTCTCCTTGCTAAGAAGTATCAGTCTGAGTCCCAGAAATGTGTGCCATAGTATACATTCAGATATATCTGAAAAACCTTGCTACACGTTCTTATTTTTTCCTATTGTGGCTATTGGATACTTGTTTTAAAAAATTATGATTATATTAGTAAGAGTGATTAGTGTATCTTTATAATAAAATAAATAATCAATAGACTGTACTTATTAAAAATTACAGCCATTCTTTCCTGGCACTACACTATTGTGCTAGGATGTTATCTGCATTCTATTGGCAATTTTTGATGGCATTCAGACACCAAACTTTCCCAACTCTATATGCATTCACTAAATAAACCTAGATTAGCAGGCATAAATCAGAGCTAGTGCAGTGCAAAGGACTGCCCTGCCCTAAGGTCAGGCTCATTTGATAGATTAAATACTAACTTGGTAGTAATTATGATATCCATAGAGTGAGATAGGGAGTGAATAAGATATTTAACAGCATGTGCATTGGTTGTGAAAATCTTTTCAACTCTTGCTTTCATCCTCAAGGCTGATTTAAAGTATTGGTTTATTTTTAAAGAAATAACAATTCTTTTCTCCACTCACTTTTTTCCCTTTTCATTCAGAAACTTTTTTCTCTCTCTGTCCAATTCCCAAGTAGAGATGTTCTAGCTAGCATCTACAGCAAATCATAAATCTCCATTTCCAGCACTGGGGCTTCAAGTTACAGTGCATTGAAATTTGTCTGAGCACACACAAGCTGCACTTTGTCTGCATCAGAAACCAGCCCAGAATTTCCTGCCCGCCACTATTAGATTCCATTATGCTTTTAATTTAAGAGGTACTTCCAACCTGTACATATTCCATGCAAAACAGCTTCCTTTGCCATGTTTAGGATTAGACCAATCACCCCTTTTCTTCTCCATGCAGTGTAAATGTGTATATGATTTATGCTACACTTTAGCCTCTAGTCAAAATGAGCTGCGAACAGTCCTCATAACTACATACACATAATTCCTGTTAATGCCAAAAGGAGTTGATAATCTCCAAAATATTTTGCAATAGATTCCCTTATGTTAACATATAAGCCAGAGATTTTGCAAAATAGTTGAGCATCCTGAGCCCCTGAACATGCCCATCAGCTGAAGGATCTGTAGGATGCAGGAGCTCCATCCTGGGAGGTAAAGAGCTACACTCCCACACCAGACAGGGAAAGGGGTTTAAATGTACCAGTAAAATAGCATTATCCACATTCCACACACTGCTGCAGCTGATTAAACCAGGACTGAAACTCTTTATGTACCATAGAGTAGTAATCTTTTAGTTTTTCAATTGTAATGCATCCCAGTGCTTGATTAATTATGGATATACCTTTCTTCATGGAATCAGAAGTTTGTGATTAAAAGTCTAATAGAAGATATATAGGTATATGTAATACATCCAGCTTTTCTCCAGCCATGAAAATGATCGTCTGTTGAAAAAAGGTTCAGACCTCCTCTAAGCTGAATTCAGGACACTAGTGGCTAAATGGCTCTCTGCTGGAGCCTGACATCTACCAGATGTAAAATCTTCTGCTCTTCCTCTGGATTGAGATTGCCATCTTTTTTAAGGAACATAAACCAACACCCCCCAAACTGCAAATTCCCCTTCTTGTGGGGTGCTGTACTCAGGGCTGGAGCACTTCCTTCAGAACAGACTGCCTCTGGGGATTAGCTTTGCCAGTCCAACACTTTTCTGTCATTACTCACTCCCTCAGGACTCAATTACTCCTGCTTCATGTTTGTCCCTCCTGCAAGGTCACTGCAGTCTTCTATTTGCAGGGCATTAAAGTCTCTCAGAATACAGGCAGTTTTTCCTCTCCCTGCCCATTAATAGCACCGCTGTCCAGTTGCTGGTAGGGGAACCCAGGCCCACCCTCTACAGAGCCCAGCAGAGGTGGATTAGAGTTTCTGGGGCCCTGGGCCAAGCACACAGGGGCCCCTCCCCACACCCTCCACTGCAGTCCCTCCTGTCATTCCCTGGTGCTTCTGCTGGGGAAACGGAATTGGAACACGTCGGCTTGCCTTGCCTTGTCTCGCCTGGTGAGGTTGAGGCACAGGGGCTTTCCCTGCTCCCCAGCAGAAGCACCAGTGGGGCAGAACTGGGCAACTGGATCAAAAGGTCTCCAAAGAAGGAAAAGATTCCTACAAAACTCCCCTAATGTCTAAACATGCCCAGACAGGTTCCTGATTACTCCACACCACAGGTGTAGAATTCTGGGCTTAAACAAGTGAGCTGGAATTAACATGTCCCTGAATGAGACTGTTAGGGTCAGGCATGATCACAAGAGATACCTGTTTCACAAGACTCAAGACTATGGGTACGTCTAGACTACCGCGTTTTGTCGACGGAAGTTTTGTCGACAGATACTGTCGACAAAACTTCCGTCGACAAAGAGCGTCCAGACACATTGAGTTCTGTCGACAAAGCAAGCTGCTT